>NC_052947.1:317500-432500 GCF_013358895.1 Oreochromis aureus | reverse complement strand
CCTCCAGACTAGGAAGCACCAAGCCTCCAGTGATATCATTCCCATTAGCATGGCCACACCATCTATTGGTAAGGCTGGGCAAACAGCAACAGGGGAAAATCCCGTAACGAGTTCTGATTTTATGAAAACCCGGTAAACTGTCCTGGGAGCGTAGCCCATCTCTATTCCACGCAGAACAGAGTTAAAACCACAGGTACTTTGAGCTGAGAAAGGTAGGATCCTAGAGAGGATGACAGTCTGGGAACCTCCAGTGTCCCTCAAAATACGTACTGGTTTTAGATTTGAGGAGTTAGCTGTCAGTGATACTAAACCATCAAAACTGAAAGGTTCAAAACAAGGGTCTGGCACCTTACCACCACAACCTGACTGCGGGACTCTGCTTTCACAAGTTTGTTGGGAATTTGACTGCGTTTTCCGTTTTAGGGCTAAACTGTCAGCGATGACATGTCCAGGTTTATGAAAATAAAAACATTCACGATTCTCCTTTGAAACAGATGTATTAGCCATGTGGAGCTGTTGCACAGAGCTAACACGTGCTTCTCATTGACATGGAATGATGACTTATGGGTGAGCACATTCTCATCAGCAAGAACAGCAGCAAATGCAAGACTGGACACTTTCTGTTCATTTAAATACAAAACTACACGTTCAGGAATGCACTTTCTAAAGTCTTCCAGCAACACTAACTCTCGCAGGGAGTCATAATTACTGGCTTTCAATGCAAGACACCATTTATCAAAGAGGATCCCCTTCTCTCTGGCAAACTCCACATAAGTTTGGAAGTTTCCTCTGCTGTCAAAACTTCTGCCTATCAGCTTCAGGGACCAATTCATAAGCTTGCAAGAAAGCTGCTTTAACACTCGGATAACTTAGGCTTTCCTTTAAAGGAAGCGCGGCCACCACCTCTTGAGCTTTGCCAGACAGTTTCCACTGCAACAAAAGGGGCCAAATATCACTAGGCCACTGCAAAGCACTAGCAAGGCTTTCAAATGCTGCAAAGTATGAATCAACTTCAGCTTCCCTAAAAGTGAGCACTAGAGAAATACACTTACTGACATCGAATGCTGTAGCAGACGTGTAGATGGAACCTGGAGAGTCAGCAGAGGCAGATGAGGCTTGTAGCTGGGACTCCAGCTCAAGCTTACACCAGACAGAGGCTTTTTCTGCCTCTATCTCCAGCCTTCTGCTGGCCTGGGCCTTCTTTTCAGCCTCCAAATGGAAACGTGCCAACTGCACCTTTAGGCGAGCTCCATTCCTGCCTTCTGAACTCCCAGAAGAGAGTGGATCATATAGAGGAAGCGTGCACGGCGTCTTCCCCCGCTCATCCCCTTACTATCCACACTGGAACCATCCTTATGGTCCTCCTCAAGCAAGGCAGCTCGGCTTAGCACAACAGAGACCTCAGGCAGATCAGGTACTTGAATCAGGCCAGCTTCCACCAACTTATCTACTACTACAGCTTTTAACTCACTTTTACAAACTATTTTTGGGACCAGCAGCTTAAAGAGGTCCACAATTTGCAGCAAATCACACTTGCGGCAACTATTAATCAGCTCAGTAGATGGTGCTTCTAAAAAGTGCTCCAAACAAAATGCAGCCGACATAGTGCTTAACCTCTAATGGAAAAGGCTACTTTAAAGCAAACACACTGTCACATTTCTAGAAACAGGGAATCACTTTGCGAAAGGTATCCTGGACGAGCCACCACTTATGTTACGACCCGGCTCTGCCAGGGGACAGGGGAGGTAACATAAACGAGAGCCTCACAAGGGAGATCAGTTAAGGCAAAGTTTTATTTATAGAAAAAAACTCAGAACTCAGAAACCGATAGTGAACCACTAGGCAAATAACCAATACAAAAATAACTTGCTCGTGTATGAGTAGAAATTAAAGCTAGCCTCACGGGCAGTAACATGACTAAACACTATTCAAACAAATTCCACACAGTAAACAGAGTTTCACAAGCAAGGCTCACAGCTTTCATTAGGCCAGTGACTGAGCTGGCCTAATGAAAACTACGGTTAGTTAGAGTTGCTGAAATAGTGTTAATTTTGGTTAAAATCTTCACAACATTTTCAAAAATGTTCACTAATGAGAAAAAAATTATATCCAGAATGAAAAAAGTTTTCCTCATTTTTTATCATACATAAGCAATTGAATTGTACAAGCAGACTGGCTGCTTGAACCTCATGAGAGTTTCTGTGAGCTGGATGCTGCTGCATATTGGTGATGTGCTACATTATATCACTGATCACTCAAGACTCTGAAGCTGATTAAGTTTTCATCAATAATTCAGACCGTAAAAATTGTGACTATCCACATACACAAGATAAACATTTTTGTCTGCAAATAATAGGTTACAGTGGAGCTGACATTTAGCTGAGCTGTAATTCAATGTAAAAACAGGTCCCTTTATGGAGAGTAGAATTATGTTTAATTTCCTCTTTATTTTTTATAATTTTGAGTGGTGATAATGTGATCAGCAAACCAAACAAAACATGTAGCTTAATTTCAAAACTGGAAGTAAATGACAGTTAACAGTTTTGTGGCAGGTTTCAGTTGCAGCTGTCTGTTTGTATGACAACTGCAACTCATTCATTTCAGCTTGTTCTCTTTTACAGAAGGAAAATCAGATAATGTAACAGTCAACCACACTGCCATCCAGGTGTGAAGACAGAGGAAATTGTGAGCAAAACCAACTTTAAAGACACACGACAAACAGGAAAGCAGGTCAGGGGGAGCCTGCAGTTTCCCCCACAGTGTGCCTGACAACAAATTTTTCTTCTCTTTCATGATTATAGTGTAAAATACGGAAGAGGATTAGGGCCACTGGAAAAAAAAAAAAAAGGATTCTGAGAAAAAAGTCAGAATTCTGAGATTAAAGTCAGAATTCTGACTTTAATCTCAGAATTGTTTTTTTTTTTTTTCCAGTGGCCCTAATCCTCTTCCGTAGTAAAAGCCCTACTGAGTGAGGATAAAATAATTTACAGACTATTTCCTAATAGACAGTATCCAGTGAGAGGCAAGGGGAACTTGCAAACGCGTTTTCTCCAAAAGTCAGAGGTTTTCAAAAACAAGTTTGTTATATTAAAGTTATTTATTAATTTCATTATATTTGGTTTGGATTTTACTCATTAACCTTTTACTTTTTTAAAACAGCATGTTGCTTTTTCTTTTTGTTAGTGTTAATTTCTACAACTCATCTTTTCCTTTGCCACCTCTTTGCTATGTGCGTAGCCTCACAGCACTCCTGTCAACTTTCTTAATTTCCTTGACTATCCTGCTTTATCTTTGAATACGTTCCTTTACTTGCTCATTCCACCACCAAGTCTCTTTGTCCTCTTTCATACGAACAAGCTGAAAGGAAGTGTGAAAAATTGGTACAATCTGTATGGAGTAGAGATGGCACGATACCACTTTTTAATGTCCGATACCGATTCCGATATCATAAATTTGGATATCTGCCGATACCGATATGAATCTGATATAGCGTATTTTGTAATCAATAAAACTGTTTTTTATAAATATGTTGCTGCATTTTGTATAAGTTCATACTCAAGTTTTAAAAAACAAAAGACTGGAGCTATTCTGTTATACCTGTATGCAAAAAATACACTCCACCCAAAACATTTTATAGTTCAGCAACACTGATCAATCTAATAAATTTAAACCTACACCATCCTCCCTATTCTGGTATTTTAAAGAGTACTTACCTACCTAACTAATAGGATTGCCAACTCCCAGCAAAAATATTAGGGAACCACCCCCCGCCCTTAATCGATGTAATCAACTTTAATTTAATGCAAGTGTAAAACAAATGCACAGAAATCAATTATTTTTCTACAATAATTAAATAGATTCAACATCTTTCTTCAACAGAATTGCAGACTGCATAGATGGTACCTTCCCAAAGGAAAAAGTACTATAGCTTACTAGGGTGTATATTAGACTTATTAGTTACTATATACAATAATGGATTTCTATACATTTAATCAGATGAGAACTTTTGTTGTAAGATTCAGATAATTATTTATTCAAAGTTTTTAAATGACATAACAAAGTAAAATATTTCTTTGTGCTCCTCTTTCCCTGTTAATGCCCAACCTGGCCCCCAACAACACTTTCCTAGACCCGCCCCTGCACAGTTACCAGCCGTCAGCTACGTAGAAAAGGATCCTGGTGTTATTTGTCTCTCAGGAACAGTTCACAACTTCCCTTCAACTCATTCATGTCACCTAAAAGGTAAACCTGTTTCTCCATCACCTGCTCAGCTCTGATGATTCAGTAAGGACATCTCCTGGTTTCATCTTCATGTTTCCCTCTCACCACATATCCAAACGGATATCATGACCAGCAGCTTTTACAGCTGTGGCTCCAGCAAACCTCAGCTGATACTAGAAAGTAATATTAAATACATTCTAACAACAGCTTATCACGCTTAAACGTACTGCTGTTGTTTATCCGCTGGTCTCCTCTTTCTAGCGCAAAGTGGGCGATAAGCAAACAAGAGAGACGGGACTTCCGGCAGAAAAGCCGATCAGCTGATCATTGATCAGTTTCATGTTTGAAGTAATAACAGGAGAGGAAGGGGGAGTGAATGAGAGAAGTAGATGCAACTGCGCAGCAAAGACAGAATAACTCCAGCTTTGTGTCTGAAGTACGGGACAAATCGCTTCCTTTTCACCTCAGTATGGAACTCCGATGGCCAGCCCAGCTGTGGCTCAATATATCAGTTGTTAAGCATAACGTGGAAATACTATGCAAACATTCAGGGATGAACTTACATACTTGCTTTTCTTCTCTGGGATAGTTTTCGCCGAGATGAAATGCCGCGGTTAGGAAGCATGTAGCGAGGCTCCAACTGCTCCACCAGACCGCCGACAGGTCTCAGACAACAGCCGCTCTATCACGTGACACATACTGCTCCGATGCGCCGAGCTGGGTTACGCCAAGTAGCGCGTTTTGTGAGGTGATTTTGTGATACTTCGGATCAGATTACATTTTTTATTTCTCTCGGATATCCAATCCAGTAATTTAGATCAGTATCGCATCGTACGTATCGTATCGTACGTATCGTACCGATACCGATACGTAATATCAGATCGGTCCATCTCTAGTATGGAGTGGAAAAGGCATTTTTTCCTTAGACTAGAGACAATGGAATCTGCCAGTAACCATTGGTTAAATCCAGCGTTGTGAAATAGTGAGCAGTGCCATTGGCTTGTTGAGCGGGGCATGGGAAAGGCATCAAACAGTGACACCTCATTCACCTTGCAGTAGTCGACACAGAACTGTATAGACCCATCTTCAGTGTGTAACTTTGCCAAAACAATGTTGGACTCTGTAGTTTTCTCCGGTCCCCTCCCCAGTCAGACCAGGAGTGACATGTTTAGCTGCATGTTCTCTTTAAATTGCTGGCTGTCTGCATGGTGTCCAAAAAATGATGTGGGCTTCATAGATATTTGGCAAACCTTCTGGAGGAAACCTGATCTTGTTAGGAGAGACAACATCCATCCCACTTTGGATGGAGCAGCTCTCATTTCTAGGAATATGGACAAATTCATTAAACCCCCCAAAATGTGACTATCCAGAGTTGGGACCAGGAAGCAGAGTTGCACTCTTACATGCCTCTCTGCAGCTTCTCTCCTCCTGTTACCCCCCAAAAAACACATCTCCATAGAGACTGTGTCAGCTCCCAAAATAAAAAAAACAAACAAACTAAAAACCAGCAATAAACAACTTAAACATAAAAAATCACAAAGAAAGAACAATACAGTATCCACATCTGAACCAAAGAGTAAAACAGTGAAATGTGGATTATTAAACATTAGGTCTCTCTCCTCCAAGTCTCTGTTAGTACATGACTTAATAATTGATCAACAAATCGATTTACTCTGCCTTACAGAAACCTGGTTGCAGCAGGATGATTATGTTTGTTTAAATGAATCAACGCCCCCGAGTCATTCTAACTACCAGAATTCTCGAAGCACAGGCCAAGAGGGCGGTGTGGCAGCAATTTTTCACACCAGCCTATTAATCAACGAAAGACCAAGACAGACTTTTAATTCATTTGAAAGCCTGATGCTTAGCCTTGTTCACCCCAGCTGCAAAACTCAGAAACCAGTCTTACTTGTTATCATCTATCGTCCACCTGGGCCTTACACAGAGTTTCTGTCTGATTTCTCAGACTTTTTATCTGATTTAGTGCTCAGCTCAGATAAAATAACTATTGTGGTTGATTTTAACATTCATGTAGATTCTAAAAATGATAGCCTCAACATGGCATTTAATCGGTTATTAGACTCAATTGGCTTCTCTCAAAATGTAAAAGAACCCACCCACCACTTTAATTCAATTCAGTTCAATTTTATTTATATAGCGCCAAATCACAACAAAAGTCGCCTCAAGGCGCTTCATAGATACAGAGAAAAACCCAACAATCATACGACCCCCTGTGAGCAAGCACTTTGGCGACAGTGGGAAGGAAAAACTCCCTTTTAACAGGAAGAAACCTCCGGCAGAACCAGGCTCAGGGAGGGGCGGGGCCATCTGCTGTGACCGGTTGGGGTGAGAGAAGGAAAACAGGATGAAAGACATGCTGTGGAAGAGAGACAGAGGTTAATAACAGATACGAGTCAATGCAGAGAGGTCTATTAACACATAGTGAGTGAGAAAGGTGACTGGAAAGGAAAAACTCAATGCATCATGGGAATCCCCGGCAGCCTACGTCTATTACAGCATAACTAAGGGAGGATTCAGGGTCACCTGGTCCAGCCCTAACTATATACTTTAGCAAAAAGGAAAGTTTTAAGCCTAGTCTTGAAAGTAGAGATAGTGTCTGTCTCCCGAATCCAAACTGGAAGCTGGTTCCACAGAAGAGGGGCCTGAAAACTGAAGGCTCTGCCTCCCATTCTACTTTTAAATACTCTAGGAACAACAAGTAGGCCTGCAGTGCGAGAGCGAAGTGCTCTAATAGGGTGATATGGTACTACAAGGTCATTAAGATAAGATGGGGCCTGATTATTTAAGACCTTGTATGTGAGGAGCAGGATTTTGAATTCAATTCTGGATTTAACAGGAAGCCAATGAAGGGAAGCCAAAACAGGAGAAATCTGCTCACTCTTTCTAGTCCCTGTCAGGACTCTTGCTGCAGCATGTTGGATTAGCTGAAGGCTTTTCAGGGAGTTTTTAGGACATCCTGATAATAATGAATTACAGTAGTCCATCCTAGAAGTAATAAATGCATGAACTAGTTTTTCAGCGTCACTAAGAGACAGGATATTTCTAACTTTAGAGATGTTGCGCAAATGGAAGAAAGCAGTCTTACATATTTGTTTAATATGTGCGTTGAAGGACATGTCTTGGTCAAAAATGACTCCAAGGTTCCTCACAGCGTTACTGGAGGCCAAGGTAATGCCAGCCAGAGTAAGAATCTGGTTAGATACCATATTTCTAACCATATTAGGGTGAGAAAGACAGGATAAAAGATGTGCTGCGGAAGAGTCAAGTCAAGTCAAGTCAAGTGGCTTTTATTTTCATTTCAACCATGTACAGTGTTACAGTACAAAGTGAAATGAGACAGCATTCCTCCATTGAAAAATGCACTATCTGAGCCAAAGGCACCACAGCGTTGGACAGGTGCAACCCATTTAACAACAGGACTAAGAGGAACAATGTCAAACAAAATGGGCATATGGTCGGAGAATACAGCATCCTCGACATGTAAGTTACAGATGGATAACCCATAAGACAACACCAAGTCCACTGTGTGACCACCTTCTTGAGTGGCACCTTTAACAGACTCATCAACATTAAAAGAGTTTACTAAGTCCATGAAGTCCTTAGCCAGGAGCTTCCCTGGGCAACAGACGTGGATATTAAAATCACCGAACAGCAGGATCTGGTCGTACTGTGATGCACAGTCAGTGAGAAAGTCCGAAAACTCAGATAAGAAAAAAATCCTTATTATATCTAGGGGGCCGTTAAACTATCACACACAGCGACGAAGGCGAGTGGCCCAGTTCACAAAAACAAAGTTCAAAGCCAGTGTAGCGTGTCGGTGAGGGTAGCTGCCTAAAATTGAAGTGTGGTTTAAAAACAACAGCTAACCCACTGCCACGACCAGAAGGTCTTAGGGCGCTAAAATAAGCACATCCAGCCCCGGCAGTAGTTCTGAAAATACGCTTAACTCACCAGGTGAAGTCCAAGTTTCAGTCAGACAGAGGAAATCCAACGCATGGGAAGAAAAGAAATCCTTCAAAATGAAGGTCTTGTTTGCCACCGATCTGGCATTTATTAAACCCAACCTAAGGGGTCGGTGAATGTTCCGGGAATGTTATCTGGACCAGAAGCTTTACGTTGGTTAACTCTGCGAAGAGTTTTTCTCACATCAGCAGAGATCAGACACACAACCTGGTCGTTGTGAGGGGGTGTGGACTTCCTCAACAGCACATCCTTCTGGTGAGCCAGAGGTTAATAATAACTAATGATTAAATGCACTGACATGCGCTGATGTGTATAAACACATAGTGAGAGAAAAGGTGACTGAAGAAGAAATACTCAGTGCATCATGGGAATCTCCCAGCAGCCTACACCTATTACAGCGTAACTATGGGAGGATTCAGGGTCACCTGATCCAGCCATAACTATATGCTTTAGCAAAAAGGAAAGTTTTAAGCCTCATCTTAAAAGTAGAGATAGTGTCAGTCTCCCAAATCCAAACTGGAAGGTGGTTCCACAGAAGAGGGCCTGAAAGCTGAACCCTCTGATTCCCGTTCTCCTTTAAGCTTTTAAATACTCTCTTCCTACCAAAACAGAAATGTTTTGTTAAATAGGCAGTATAAGTAAGAACAACAAGTCACAGAAAATCTTAAGAAACTATACAAACTCTAAGTGCAAAACTGAGTGGTGCAATGTGAACTATGACATATGACCTGAATGATATAGCAGTGGGTTAGTTCACAGTGTTTGTCAAAGTGACCGCCTGGGGGAAGAAGGTGCTCATCACAATGTAGTACAGCAGCCCATTGATTCATTTTTATCACTGATACTGGATTGACCAATCAAACCGTTAATGCAACCTGGCCCTCCCTTACCTTCGCTGTGGGCTCATGCTGCTTGTAGAAAAAATTTAGTGTGGAAAAAGTGGCAAAAAGGTGGAGCTAACATGTTAGCTGTCTGGGCTGCTGTACCGTGAACAGTAGTACCAGCAACAACTAGTAACCAGGCCTCATGGTCACAGGAGGCTGCTATTACTAGCACCAGCTGTGCAGAAGTGAGGAAGAGACAAAGATGGTGAAATTAACATGGTAAGAAAATAAATGGAGGATCATAATTAGGAAGAAAGAGATTAAAGGATTTGGGTAAAATGAATGGCTGCTTTTACCATGAGCCACTGCTAATAGCTAAAGTGTAGCTTTTAATTATTGTCACATGCTGCAGTTCAACTAAAAAACAACCCAACAATCACTCTACCAAACTGATTAAAACCTGTTTCAATATCTATAATCAAACAAAAGGAAATATATACTCTTGCTAATCAGCGATTAAAATTTTAATCACAATTGATCGTGTCTTTACAAGCAACATTCAATAATGAATTAAAAAGTAGTGTATTACGCACTTATTTCAATAGCACTCCTATACGAGAAGTGCCAAAACATTCAGTTTGCAAATACTTTTTAACGTGCTTTTAAACATCAGTATTCGATTAATACAGTGGCAGTTAAAATATTTGTTGTAAATCTCAATATAAACATTAATCCAATCAGATCCAAGATAAAATCAAAGTTATTTGCCACTCCCAGGACACTAAAATGTTACCTAGTTTCTTACCAATTTTGTAAAAAGTTACCCAGAGTCCAGAGCCACGACCATAACATTACAACAGGCACCTTTTGAGCAAAAGCATTTTTCTGTTCTGTTCATTTCCTCTGGAGAATGTCAGTCAAAAACACACTTTCAGTAATCCTAGTTGAGTTGACAAAATTAACTGCATTTATCGCTTCCTCTAACTTGACATTTTCGTACTATTAATGTATACTTTATACTTAATTGATCCCCGTGGGGAAATTCCTCTCTGCATTTAACCCATTCACTCAGTGAAGCAGTGGGCAGCCACTAATCTAGCACCTGGGGAGCAGTGTGTAGGGACGGTACCTTGCTCGGGGGGGTACCGAACCCCGACCTTCCGATCATAGGGCCACCACTCTACCTACTGAGCTATCCAGCACCAAGCCAGTTGTCTCTTTTCTGTTTTCGTTGCAGTCAAAGCATCCCTAGCTTCCCCAGTCTGCATGCCAAATATCCATGGGCAAGATACTAACCCCGATTTGCTCTCTGATGCATCTACTGGAGTTTGAATGGATGTGAATGTTAGTTAGAAAGCACTTAAAAGCATAGAATAAAGTGTTTGTGTGAATGGGAATGTTGTATAAAGCACTTTGAGTGCTCCAGGAGAGTAGAAAAGCACTATATAAGAGTCAGTCCATTTACCCCTACTGTTCATCAATATAATGTACTGTAATTTCGGGGTAATTATGGTTACCCAGTAACATCCACTGATCTCCAGAGAGAGCAACCGCTGCTGCATACTGTAAAGCCAACACTTTCGTAGTGCTCCCCTTTTTATACAACGTATACACTCTTCTTGTGATGGTGTGTCTTGAGGGAGGCTCATACATGCTGTCATTTGTTACTGTTCTAAGAACATTCCTCACACTGACATCTTCAGCAATGCAGTTTGTAGCTGTCCACTTGACTATGGGGTTTGTTGTTCTTTGTCCTGCTTTTGTTTACCTACACTTCTCCTTCAAGCTGCATCCAATGTAGTCTGCTGAAGCTTGGATGATTTGGGCGCAATTTCAGTTGTATCAGCACTACCTTCTGAAACAGTTTTAAAATGAAAATGTCCATAATCTGTACCTTTCTACGTATTTCTGTCCCCGCCAGTTTGTTCTGTTTTGGTTCATGTGAGCCCCCCCCAAAAAAGAGAGGATGACCGTGACCACCAGTGTTGGGACTAACGCGTTATTAAGTAACGCGTTACAGTAACTACGTTATTATTGTGGTAACGAGCACGGTAACTAGTTATTATGCCAAAACCAGGAACGTTACTCGTTACTGGGATTTAGATAGGCTCGTTACTCGTTACTGTGTGGTGGATATCGCAGAGCTTCCACAGATTCAATAACATTAGCAAGTGGTGGAAGCCAGCAGGTGGATGAAGGAAAAGGAGGCAAGAGGAGAGACCCGAAGCGGCCGCCGGTCCGCGTGTCAGGTGAACTGAACTTCAGGTAAGAAGTTATGACCTGCAGTCTATCGGAGTCAGATATAAACCAAGTTTAGGTGGAGTTTATTTTCGGTATGATGACTTTTTCGTACTGCGTGCTAGCTTGCATGACGGAGTTTCTATACAGCTGGGTGGGTGCTATGTTACTGATGTTGAACTTTATTTTGTTCATACGGTTAATTATTAGAGTTGCCAACCGTCCCGTAAAAACAGAATCGCCTGGTATTCAGAGAAAATATTACGCGTTTCGTACTGAGGTGAAAAGCAACACAGTTTGTCCCGGACTTCAGCTACAATGAAAAAGACACAAAGCTGAAGCTGCACAGCTGCCTCTTCTTCTCTCATTCTCTCCTCTCCTGTTTCTACTTCAATCACGAAACTGATCAATGATCAGCTGATCGGCTTTTCTCTCTTGTTTATTTATCGCCCACTTTGCGCCAGAAAGAGGAAACCAGCGGATGTCGCGTTAAACAACAGCAGCACGTTTAAGCTTGATCAGCTGTTGTTAGAATTTATTTAATATTAATTGCTAGTATCAGCTGATGTTTGCTGGAGCCACAGCTGTAAAGCTGCTGGTCATGATATCGGTTTGGTTATCTGGTGAGAGGGAAACATGCAGATGAAACCAGGAGATGTCCTTACTGAATCATCAGAGCTGAACAGGTGATGTAGAAACAGGTTTACCTTTTAGGTGACATGAATGAGTTGAAGGGAAGTTATGAGCTGTTTCTGAGAGACAAATAACACCAGGATCCTTTTCTAAGTAGCTGACAGCTGGTAACTGTGCAGGGGTGGATCTAGCAAAGTGTTGCCAGGGGGGCAGGTAGGGCATTAACAGGGAAAGGGGGGCACAAGGAAATACTTTTCTTTATTATTCTCATTTAAAATGTCTCGCTTTAAAAAAAAATAATTATCTGAGTCTTACAACAAACAATTGATAGATTGATACATATATACCATCAGAACAGTGTACATCACTGTCACAACAGTGTTTATTTTCATTCAAAGGCTTTATGATTTTTCCTATAATGGTGGGCCGGTCTCTAGTCAAAATGCCCGGGACTATTTTTTTGTCCCAGTCCAGCTCTGTATGCAGCTCATCTGCAGTCTGGTGTTACCTACATCTTCCTATTCAGAAGGCAGAATTTCCAAGTTCTGAGTACAATCAAAAGCACCACGACTGCAGTTTTTGTGTTGGATGTAAAAAGCAGGCTAGAATCATGGCGGCGGTCAACGACGGTCCAGGCGTGGGATTTCTCTCGTGGAAATGTGCACATTATTTTTTCCTTTCTATTGGTAGGTGGCACAGTGCACTTGTGGCAAGTAAGCAAGCTAGAAGACTGGCAATCTTGCTGGGTATCCAGTTACGGAAGCAACACATTAAGAAGAGAATTCTGAGTAAAACCAAAGTTACTTTCCCTAGTAACTAGTTAGTTTGAAAGTAACGAGTAACTTGAAGTAACTGAGTTACTTTTTTAGAGAAGTAACTAGTAATGTAACTAAGTTACTAATTTAAAGTAACTTACCCAACACTGGTGACCACTGATTATTTTTAGGGGCTTGCTTACATTAAAAAGACAAGATACGAAGCATACAACACTTTAAAAAGAAAATGGCCTCAATGAATGTTGTAGGAGCATAGACTCAGAAACAGGGTTGATAGTAAGCGCAAAACAGAAAAGCACTGCATTACAATTCAAAACCTATAAAAAGTTTGGACATTTTTAATTAAACAGCTAACCAAGAAGAAACAACGCCCGACTGTCATTAAAAGGGTCTTAAAAATTGAAGTTAGCTGTTAAAAAAATCAGGATCTAAACAAGTTAATTTTTGCTATTACGTTTCTAACAATGACATTCAGTGTTGCTTGATCACTTTTGGATCCACTTTTTTGACCACTTAAAGAAACCGAAATTTGAGGTACTGTTGAGCCCACTTCCCTTCTCAAAGAAGGTCTAATTCTTAGCTTTGGAATTTACCTAGAGATATTGCCATAAAACCATGGAAAGTGAAGGCTACCAGAACAGAAGCCAACTTACACGATGAACAGGCTTGTTGTGTATTTTAGGACCTCACGGACATCACTGCCTCCCTGAGCTCGGTGACGTCAGAGCGCTCTGCCGATATTTGCAGGTTAAGAAAGATGGCGGCTGAGAAGACCAGGTTGAAACAGCGGAGTCATAAAAGCAGCATCTTTAAAGAAGGTAATTAATGCTGTAAGACTTGAAAGATTCCAGTAAGAAGAGCTTTTGTGTGGTTTTAACCGCAGTGTGTTTGTGTGCGTTTGATAGATAACAAAGGTTATGAAATGACAATGCAGCGCTCCACTTCGCCAAATATTCGCCTCAGCCGTTGTTTCGCATATTATTGCGAATTTGAGCTTCCCGCTGTGTTCGACCGATAAAATATCACTGAAAAGATAGTATTGTTTTGATAATGACACTGAGCGTGGGCTCTTTGAGCCGGGGACGACTCATTCTCGCTGTGCAGTGTGTTGTTATAATAAAGCCGGTGTGAAGCCACCCAGCTGTCCTCACCTGCAGCTGAATGTGTTTGTTGTTCCTGCTACTGCTTACCCCTTGAGCTTATTGTTCATTCTTGTAGAACATAACGTTATAACAGCCGCTAAACCGATCTGTCAATGTACAGTAAATAGACGCCCGTATTCGTCTATTATCTAGCAACAAGCTAACTTAACTTGCTGTGTAATTTTAGCTAGGCTAATGTACGACGCACTGGATAACGGGGCGCTTTAACAGCGGACACCGTTACAACTGTAATATAGCTTTATGCCTTAGGCCTTAGGATACACACACTACAAATTAACCTCGAATTCCAACTCAAGTTAAAATTGTCAGTTGAAATGGCTTTCCTCTCTTATTGAGAAAATTCGTGAAATTAACATGTGTAAATGAAGATCTGAATTAAAAAATTCAACTTTTTAATTCGATAGTATCAACGAAACTTATATTGTTTTCGCAAGAGCTCTGACTGTACCCTTGGTCTCAAATGTAAGTCAACGATTTAACGGACAGAGGTCAGAAGGAATAAGCAGTGAGGTCAGTTTACCTTAATCCTGGAATGCTTTACTATTTAGCTGTGGCGCTTCAAAGAATTACTTGCCAGTAGTTGTTAGCCTGTCACTGAAAAAAGAAAACGCATAAGCAATGCTATCGTGGTTCTCGTGAAAGACACCTAGTATCAGGTTAGAGTAGTTCACAATAATCTGCTTACAAGGTTCTCAAGGATGCCAGGACAGCTATGTTGGTTTCCCTGAGCTGGCTGTTTAGGAAATCTTGGATTTTTAAAGTTTACTAACTCCGTAGTCTGTTTGGGGAGTGTTGGTGGACTGTAATATCAAAAAGCCTTCACTGTTCTTTACCCTGTTCTTAAGCACAGAGTTTCCTATGTGATTGAAGAAGAAGCTGGAACTGTTTGCTGTTAAAGCTGTCATGTGATTTGTATGTATTTGTGCTGGTATATTTATTATCTCAACAGATTCAAGTTCAGACTGAATATTGCAGCAGCACTGATGCTTATAGACCTGTACTGATTAGCCAGATCCTAATGGGAATTCTTAGGGCGTGGTTATTGGTTTTGTAATTCTCCGATAAGCCCTGGGCTTCTTCATAGAAGCACTTTAAGACACATTAGAAGAATTCTGACTGAATATAGTTTCTAATGTGTTTTTAATAGCAAAGGACAGACACTGGTGAAATGTCATATACAATATTTGTGGAGAAACCAGGCTTTTCCACACTATGAAGAGTCCACGAATGGATGGCAAGCTTACGTGTATTTCAGAACCATTTTTTAATACAAAACCAGATTTTCAGAAGCGTCAGTAAGCTAAAGGTTATTTAGTGTCAGTGTTGGCTGTGTGAGGAGAGCTTTCCTTTGAGGAAGTTAGGCGTTTTAAACTGAAAATGAAGTGGTACACTAGAAAATATGCATAATTATTATTAAAGTATTGAAGAACCAATGCAAGAAAGAAGTTAACTGTTTCTGCAACAGGCTAGGTGAAAGACAGCAGGATCAGAGAAGCCACACACTGTTTTACACAGCAAAAATCTACAGCAAGGCTACAGAGGTTATATTAAAATATGCAGATAAAGTTTTATCTTTGTCTGATATGTTTAAATTGGGCAACTTGCTCAAAGGGTGAATCTAAAGGGGGCATGGCATGTAGACTATTTATTTTCAGGGTTTCATAGCGTTATTTTTTTAGATTGAAATTTAAATAAATAAAACGTTGATAAAACAGTTAATATTTTAAAATGTGAGGATAAAAGCTAAAAGTAAATATAAGTGTATGTGGGGCAGTAAAACTCAGAGGTGCTGATCTGGGGCTGTTAGGTTGAACATTGAATTATTGTTATTATTAAGTCTAAATTTAAGAAGCACTAACCACAAAGGTATTTTAAACCATTAATCCCATTCTTCAATATTGAATGAAGTTGCTTAACTGTGTGGCACCTTGCATTGTGCAACATTATAAGTTATACTCCAGACAGACAACAAAAAAGAAAAACACTTCAGTTGAACTTCAAATTAACACTTCAAAACACTTCAATTAAATATGATATGAAAACATGTTGCTACAAAAGATTTTCATGTATTAATAAAATATGACAGATTAACATCTAAAAAAATAAATAAAACTGTGGTGCATTATGGTGCATTATGAATGATGGATGCTGTTCGAAAATTCATGACAATCACTTCAATAAAAGTTGAAATCTAAAATAACCAAACAATAAATCATTTGCCATGTTCTTCCACTTATCTGAAGTCTGGTGATGGGACAGCAGCAGCCAAGCCTAGACCTCCCTTTTGCCACCTCCTCCATTCAAGGTGTTCCAAGCCAGCCAATAGATGAATTCTCTCCAGCGTGTCCTGTGTGTACACCAGAGCCTGCTTCCAGTAGGATATGCCCTGTCTTAACTATAACATGACAGCCTTACCGGTCTCTTTTTATAAAAATTAGTAAAACATAACTGAAGTTTAAGATTATAAATACAATATGAGAGAGATGGATGATAGATATTAATAGATGGATCTCTTTGAAATCTTCATCCAGAGGAGTACAGTATGTTCATGCTTGGATACATTAATAGCTTTGCATTATTCACAGTTCAGATGATCTTCATTCGTCTAATGCTATACCTCAGTGACACCTCTGAGTTTATCAAATATCTGAAACAAAGTGTTTCTATATGTCTTCCTCCCTTTCAGTTAACTTTATTCTGATTTGCTGGCCCTCGTAGGTAGAACGTTAAAGCATGAACTGTCTTGTTCATATCAGCATAAGCAACATTAGTTAGAAATTCATATTTGGCTGATATAATTCCTCACTGCTTCTATGACAAATTGAATGGGGACCAGGTCACCCAAAGAGTTAAATCTGTCCTGGTTACATGTCTCTATTCAATCTAAGTGGATCTGTAGGTCAGTGAAGCATCACTGCTGCCATACAAGGAGCTTTACTCATCCAAAGGTTAAAACTGACTTTTGTAAATAGTGGTTTTATTTACTATACACTTCAGGTCAGGCCTGCAGGCCCGTAATAGCAATAATTCCTCTTAGAGGACTGTAATCAAGAGGAAAGCTGAGGCTTCTAGAATTAGAGAGGGTTTTTCCCCATCCAGCAGTGTGTCACTTCTGACTGCCAGTTTGATTCCTGCGAGGAGACTCAACCTTCAAGACTACAGCCATGCTATATAGAACATATTCACACTGTAAAGAGTGCTTAGTTTAATCCATTTATTTGAAAATGCCAATAATGGTGTTGCATTTGTTTAGAACTGTCAGCATCTTCCCATAAATAAAAGGCAATGAATTATTTTATTCTCTAAATACTCTAATATTCTAGCCTAATGCTCGAAGTAGTGTAGGGCTGCACGTAAAGATTATTTTGGTAGTCAGTCTGTGGCTAATCTGTCAGTTAATTTTTATTAGTCAACGATTATTTATTCACTCCTTTAATCTTTGCTTCCTGTAGGCATACCTCTTGTTCCAGGCTACAGTGCATATTTGCCTCACCTGCTCAAGTTACCCAGCTGTAAATGCCACCCTCCTGTCTCTTCTCCAGCCAATTAAAATAATGACCCATGAAACATATGAATTTGAAGTCACTCAACCAATGTTTCCTGTAGAAAACATGGACGACCTAACAGCTTGTCCCCTGGTGTCTGGCTCCAGTATAGGTCATAAATCCTGCCTCCTCCATGTTAGCAGATGGGATAGATTTTTCCCAAAGATGCTTTATGCCATTATTAGTAATTCTCATTGTTCAAGGGGTCTCCTTTCTCACAAGTTGGATTCTAGTTAATAACTTAATGCTATCAAATTGGGGTCAACGTCGTCATGACAGCTTTGACTGGCAACTGTTGTTACAAAGAAACTTGCCTATATCTAATCGGGAATGGCAGATAGAGCCAGGACGCTGAGAGGAGGGCCAGCATTTACTTTCCAAAACCATGACTGTTTAAAACTGACAGCATGAGGTGTTCTGCAGTAAACTGGATTAACCGACAGAAGGACCAGAGGCCTAACTGCACTTTTTCGGTAAGTTAAATGTGTGTTTGTAAGCTAATCAGAAATTAACATCCTGAGATAGCTAGCTTAGTTGAGCAGTCATCTGTTGGGGAAAGCCATGTTTGGTAGCTAATCCGTGCATGTGAATGAATATACCTTGACTAAACAAGTCACTCTGAGCTTGAATGTACATTAAAGTCAGTGCTGTACAGTGAGAGCTCTGCTGCTGTACTCAATGGAAAGATGTCCAGACCTGCAGCTGAAGATCAAGCACTACAACTGTTTATAAGAGCAATGGAGAAATACCACTCTGGCTGCTCAGTCACTAACTAACATTACAGTAACTGTACTTTTTATGAGTATTATTCTGTAAGAGCAACAAGTTAGAATCTCCTTCAGTTCTGTTGGAGAGCTGATTATCAAGTTTGTGCAAATGGCAGCATTTTTGTGTCTCTTTTACATCTGTAATGACAGTTACACCAAGTTAATTAAAAAAAATGCACTTTAAACCCTCATTAATGATGGATTTAATTCAGTTTTAACAGTAGAGGAATTACCGAAGATCGAAAATGATCTCACAATACAGCCTGTAAAATCAGTCCCAGTTTATGATTTCTGTTTGTTTCTTACATAGCTGATGTTCACAAAATAAAAGAAACAGGATTATAATAGGAAAGCAGGGGTATCTATACAGAGCCTTGTACCTGGGGTCTTGCCTGTTGTGATAGAGGCCCCAGCGTCTATAGATCTTGTGCATAGAGCATGTTCCTGTTCTGCCACGATTAATACCTCTGTGCTATCTTTCAGTCTAGCTATGTCCAGCTACGGGAAGTCAGCCACTTCCTCCATCTGCTGGTGGTACATACCGTGCAGGGACCTGTGCTTCCATGATAGTTCCTCCTCTTGCTCCCATTTCTTAGGTTTCTGCTGCCTGAGGTATTCACTGAGCACATTGGTGGTGGCCATCTTTCTGGTGTACTTGTGGATATTCGATGTCTCATCCTGGACTGTGGTACTGACACTCACTAGTCCCCGGCCTCCTTCCTTCCGCTTAGGCGTAGTCTCAGGGTGCTAGATTTGGGATGAAACCCTACATTCATGGTAAGGAGCTTCCATGTCTTGATGACAGTGGCTTCTATCTCTGCATTGCTATTGCTGCATTCTGTAGTCTACCAGAGGCCTGGGAGCTTGAGGGTCCTGCGGAGTATCTTTGCCGTTTCTAGGACTGCGCTCTTCTGGACAGAGATATTGGATCTTGTTCCTGGGATCTGCTGGAGCCACTCACCTAATTCCTGACGATTGCTGCATTCCCTAGTCAGTATCCGTAATGATCTCACTGAGGGGGTTCAGGCCTATGCAGAACAGCAGTGGAGACGGAGCATCTCCTTGGTAGATCCCGCACTTGATGGTGACTTGTGCTAGGGGCTTGAAGTTGGCCTCTAGCATTGTTTGCCACATCTGCATTGGGTTCCTGATGAAGGCTCTTAGGGTCCTGTTGATCTTGTACAGTTCTAGGCATGCCAGGATCCATTTGTGGTGAATCGAGTCATAGGCCTTCTCATAATCAATCCAGGCAGTGCACAGGTTGGTGAGCCTGGTCTTGGAGTCTAGCACAACTGTTCTGTCTGCCAGTAGCTTTGCCAATTCCTTTATGTGCCCCCTCTCACGTGTTAAACCATATGCCTATTCATTTTAGCTACTGTGATGCCTGAAAGGAGCTTCCATGGGGTACTGAGGCAGGGTATTGGCCCGTAGTTGGATGGAACTGGACCCTTCTAAGGATTCTTGGGGAACAGGACTGTCCGGCCTTTAGCCATTGTACGTGTCTCTCATCGACTAGCAGCTGCTTCATTTGAAAGAAAGTACTTTATTGATCCCCGTGGGGAAATTCCTCTCTGCATTTAACCCATTCACTCAGTGAAGCAGTGGTCAGCCTTTGGGCGCCCGGGGAGCAGTAGGGACGGTACCTTGCTCAGGGGTACCTCAGGGTAGCTGTTCAGGGGAATTGAACCCCCGACCTTCCGATCATGGGGCCACCACTCTACCTACTGAGCTATCCCTTCCCACTGTTAGATTCTCATGGAGTGCAGTCAGTTTCTTCAGCTAGTAAGAGTGAATCATGTTAGGGCCTGGTGCTGTCTAACTCTTCATACTGGAGACCCTTTTTTGGATGTCTGTGATTGTTACTGGACCCTGTTCAGGTAGGGTTTTGACTTTATGATTTTATGTGTCTGCCTAATGTTTGTATGTGTGTGTACATGTTAACCAAGGCTACCTCGGACATGAGCAAGACACATAACGTCACCTGGATTAACAAGGTCTGCGTCAGGTGTTGAGGAACCAGGACACACAGATGAGAGTGGAACAAGACAAAATAAGTGGGCAAGAGACAAAAATAGTTGGAAGCTGCTACACAAGTAACCCCAGCGGAAAGGGTTACATGAATAGGATGAGGGACCTATGGAATCTTCCATACCCAGCATCCAGATTGATGGGGAAACTAGTAGCTCAGTGTTCCAACATTCGGAAGAAGGAACTGCTCTCACAGCTACAGATTGACGAGGTACCACCCAAATGCTACGGCATTTGGAAGTCAGCCACTTCCTCTATGTGCCGCTGTTACATACCGCGCAGCTGAGAAATAGAAGGCAGGAGAATAAACTAGCTGTTCCCCACAGAACCATCCAAGGTGTACTCTCAGTGGCAGGGGAACAATATGAGAACAGCACCACCAAGGCTGGAGACTGACTAATAATGGAAGAGCATATGAGAGAAGGACGCAACACATAACGGCGATGCTCAGTGGCTTGTAAATCTAAAAGCAGACCACTGCACTATCCCTGAACAGGGTCCAGTAACCATCACAGTGGCAGAAATTTAAGAAAAGGGTCTCCAGTATGAAGAGTTGGACTGCCGCCAAACCCCAACATGGTTCACACACCCACTAGCTGAAGAAGCCAGTAGGTTGTCATGAGCGTCTAACTGCACAAATGAACCAAAGGATCGGTCCAATCCAACCATTGGCTAATAACGTGCGTCAGTACCACCTGGAGGCTTCTGTCAGGCACCATGGCAGCTAAGATGGTAAATGGCCTGTATTTGTATAGCGTTTTACTAGTCCCTAAGGACCCCAAAGCGCTTTGCACATTCAGTCATCCACCCATTCACACACACATTCACACACTGGTGATGCTAAGCTACATTGTAGCCACAGCCACCCTGGGGCGCACTGACAGAGGCGAGGCTGCCAAACACTGGCACCACCGGGCCCTCTGACCACCACCAGTAGGCAACGGGTAAGTGTCTTGCCCAAGGACACAACAACCGAGACTGTCCAAGCCGGGGCTCGAACCGGCAACCTTCCGATTACAAGGCGAACCCCCAACTCTTCAGCCACAATGGACAGACACATGGGTCAAAACATGAGCGGGGCACAGAAAGGAATTGGTAGGAATACCAGAGGAGCAAAACACCAGCTACTGGTAGACAGTAGCTGGTGTTTTGTTATGTTTTCTACAGGAAACATTGGTTGAGTGACTTCAAATTCATATGTTTCATGGGTCATTATTTTAATTGGCTGGAGAAGAGACAGGAGGGTGGCATTTACAGCTGGGTAACTTGAGCAGGTGAGGCAAAGAACAGTTGTGCTAGACTCCAAGACCAGGCTCACCAACCTGTGCACTGCCTGGATTGATTATAAGAAGGCCTATGACTCGATGCACCACAAAAATGGATCCTGGCATGCCTAGAATTGTACAAGATCAACAGGACCCTAAGAGCCTTCATCAGGAACCCAATGCAGATGTGGCAAACAACGCTAGAGGCCAACTTCAAGCCCCTAGCACAAGTCACCATCAAGTGCGGGATCTACCAAGTAGAGCTGGGCGATATAAGATTTTTTTCATATCACGATATGTTTTTTTTCATTTCTGGCGATAACGATATATATCACAATATAGGCCAAATAACTATATTTGTAAGATTTAAATGTGCCGTTGCTCAAGAGTAAAATGTGAAATAATCTGCAGCTTGTTTTGATTTAAATATTTATTTCCCATAATAAGTTCAACAGGGTAGATGTACTTAAGGAACATAAGACTTCAGTTTCAGATAAATAAAGGCAAATATTGCAAACTACACAAAAGGCAGCCGCTAAAGCATTTAAGTTTCAAAATAGAACAAACAAAACAGACTACTAAATTGTCAATTCCACTTAGAAACAAAATTTTAATTCTAAAAATAAATCTTAGTTTGTTTTACAGAAGAACAGACAAAATTGACTAACTTTTGTCAATATCAAATAAACTGAGAACTAAAAGGAAATTCTCAATCTCTCCTTGTTGTATAGCTTAGCTTTTCAAACAGTTTTCTTAACAGTTACTTTAGTCTGACAAAAGCCGAATGACAAATTAGCGCTTTCAGTCAGAGATTGAGCATGCACCAGTTTATTGTATTTCCAGACTTGCTTTCGGCACAATTTACAGTGCGCGCTACTCTGTTTTTTGTCAGACTTGAAATAGCCGAAATACCTTCACACTATGGAACTTCTATGGCCCTTCCGTTCGACAAGCTCTCCGGCATTGGAACCATCATCTGTTTTTTCTTCGGTAACCTTCGCCACGCTCTCGGTTGATTTTTCTCTAGTCGGCAAACTAATTTCCTTCATTACCCGGGCAGCCCGGCTGCAAAAACAAATACACATGTGCGCCTTGGCGCTTGTGCTGTACGTAACAAGTCACGTGACGTGACGCTGCGGCTGTGATTGGTTTGGCTCTGCGCTACTTAATTTGGATTGGCTGTTCTGTTTTTTTTTGTTTTGTTTTGTTTTTTAAGAGGACAAGAGAGATGAGGCCTATCGCAATAGTTTAATTTTTCTATCGAGAAAAAGTTATTTCGCAATACATATCGTTATCGTTTTATCGCCCAGCTCTACTACCAAGGAGATGCTGTCTCCACTTCTGTTCTGCATAGGCCTGAACCCCCTCAGTGAGATCATTACTGATACTGACTAGGGAATGCATATGGCGTTATTTTTGTGCCACTATTCTGAGTGCACGTAAAAGTAATTTGCAGGTGCAAGTGTTGCATTTTGAGGAGAAATTTATTTTGAGCGAAGAAAAGTTAAATTTGAGTGAACCAAAGTCATTGCTGCGTGCAAAAAATGTATTTCAGTGTTTGCTATTATCCATACACACACACACACACACACACACGCACACAATAGTAGCCCCTCTCGCTCAGTTTTTGCATTTGCGCTTGCTTGCAATGTGTTGCTTGCGCTCTCAACATTTCAGCCCGTGCGCGCTCAACTCTTTCTGTACACCGTTATATTTGTGCCACAAAACCAGCCAATCACAGACTTAGATGCGAAAAAATCTGATTGGCTGTTTTGGTCTCCAACCAACTCGAAATGACGAAATGCAATATCCCAGAATCCATTTCGTCCAAAACTCAAACGAGGCAGTGGCGGAGTTTGAAATATTACTCTTTCTGGATCACAAAATAAACTTTTTTCATGCGAGAATGGTGCTGTGTAAACTTCAAATATCTGCTCGATTTATCAAGACATCACATATTTGCATAAGTGCTCTAACGTTTTTGGAGATGCATGTTACCCACCAGCTGACTGGGTGGTCACTCGGGATAAACATAATATATAAGGCTGAACTGACAAAAAATGGCCGACTACACCACCAGGTATTATAGGAAAAACCATAAAGCCTTTGAACTAAAACAAACGCTGTTGTGATAGTGACACTGTCTTGTTTATATATATATATATATATATATATATATCCATAGGTCCCTCATCCTATTCATGTAACCCCTTCCGCCAGGGTTACTTGCGTAGTAGCATTCCAACAACGCCCTGTTTTCATCTCTTGCCCACCGATGCCTTCTTGTTCCAGTAGCCCACTTGTCGTCAGGGTGCCCTGGTTCCTCAACACCTGACGCGGACCTTGTTGATCCGGGCGACGTCCGAGCCGGCATGCCTTCATATTTATCTGTCTCGCTCATGTCTGCGGTAGGCTCACTTAGCATAGGGGGTCTAGCCTTAGGACCCTTACTGGATACAGACGCCCCAGGCAGGAATCGAACTTGCGATCTTCTGCTCCAAAGGCGTGTAGTTGAACCACTACGCTAAGAAACATCCACGAATACATCACGAAGACGGCCCCAACTGACAGCGTGCTCAGTGAATACCTCAGGCAGCAGAAACCCAAGAAAGAGGAGGAAGGCGAGGAACCATCATGGAAGGACAGGCCCCTGCACGGTATGTACCACCGGCAGATAGAGGAGGTGGCTGATATCCAGAAATCCTACCAGTGGCTGGACAAAGCTGGACTGAAAGACAGCACAGAGGCACTAATCATGGCAGCACAAGAACAAGCTCTGAGTACAAGATCCATAGAGGCTGGGGTCTATCACACCAGGCAAGACCCCAGGTGCAGGCTGTGTAAAGATGCCCCAGAGACAATCCAGCACATAACAGCAGGGTGCAAGATGCTAGCAGGCAAGGCATACATGGAACGCCATAACCAAGTGGCCGGCATAGTGTACAG
Organism: Oreochromis aureus; assembly: GCF_013358895.1. Classification (NCBI taxonomy): domain Eukaryota; kingdom Metazoa; phylum Chordata; class Actinopteri; order Cichliformes; family Cichlidae; genus Oreochromis; species Oreochromis aureus. The sequence goes on along the minus strand of NC_052947.1, from coordinate 408,110 downwards.
GAACATCTGTGCCGAGTATAACCTGGAAGTCCCGAGGTCAAAATGGGAGATGCCCCAAGGGTGATGGAGAATGACCGAGCTAAGATCCTGTGGGACTTCCAGATGCAGACGGACAAAATGGTGGTGGCTAACCAACCGGACATAGTGGTGGTAGACAAACAGAAGAAGACGGCTGTAGTGATAGATGTAGCGGTTCCGAATGACAGCAATATCAGGAAGAAGGAACACGAGAAGCTGGAGAAATACCAAGGGCTCAGAGAAGAGCTCGAGAGGATGTGGAGGGTGAAGGTAACGGTGGTCCCCGTGGTAATCGGAGCACTAGGTGCGGTGACTCCCAAGCTAGGCGAGTGGCTCCAGCAGATCCCGGGAACAACATCGGAGATCTCTGTCCAGAAGAGCGCAGTCCTGGGAACAGCTAAGATACTGCGCAGGACCCTCAAGCTCCCAGGCCTCTGGTAGAGGACCCGAGCTTGAAGGATAAACCGCCCGCAGGGGCGTGCTGGGTGTTTTATATATCACCTTCATGTTTCCCTCTCACCACATATCCAAACTGATATAATGACCAACAGCTTTTACAGCTGTGGCTCCAGCAAACATCAGCTGATATTAGAAAGTAATATTAAATAAATTCTAACAACCGCTGATCAAGCTTAAACGTGCTGCTGTTGTTTAGCGCGACATCCGCTGGTTTCCTCTTTCTGGCGCAAAGTGGGCGATAAACAAACAAGAGAGACGGGACTTGTGGCAGAAAAGCCGATCAGCTGATCATTGATCAGTTTCATGATTGAAGTAGCAACAGGAGAGGAAGGGGAGAGAAGAATGGGCAATTGTGCAGCAAAGACACAGAATAACTCCAGCTTTGTGTCTTTTTTCATTCTAGCTGAAGTACGGGACGAATCGCGTTCCTTTGCCCCTCAATACGGATGTATTGTAATTGGTCCAGCCCAGAGTTGATCATGACCAATTGGCTAATCCACCACCTTTCATTGTTTATACCATTACAAAAACAAACAAACATAAAAATGAAAAATCACCATCGGCCCACCAGGCAAATGCCAGGCAGTCCAGCTATGCGGTCAGCTAGTGGGTAACAGGCATCTCCGAAAACGTTACAGCACTTATGCAAATATGTGATGTCTTGATAAATCGAGCACCATTCTCACCTGAAAATATCTTAAAAGTTTATTTTGTGATCCAGAAAGAGTAATATTTCAAACTCCGCCACTCTGTGCTCCTCCGCCACTGCCTCGTTTGAGTTTTGGACGAAATGGATTCTGGGATATTGCATTTTGTCATTTCGAGCTAGTTGGAGACCAAAACAGCCAATCAGATTTTTTTGCATCTAAGTCTGTGATTGGCTGGTTTTGTGGCACAAATATAACTGTGTACAGAAAGAGTTGAGTGCACAAGTAACACATTGCGAGCAAGTGCAAATGCAAAAACTGAGCGAGAGGGGCTGCTATCATGTGTGTGTCTGGATAATAGCAAACACTGAAATACATTTTTTTGCACGCAGCAATGACTTTGGTTCACTCAAATTTAGCTTTTCTTCGCTCAAAATAATTTTCTCCTCAAAATGCAACACTTGCACCTGCAAATTACTTTTACGTGCGCTCATAATAGTGGCACAAAAATAACGCCATAAATGCAGCAATCGTCAGGAATTAGGTAAGTGGCTCCAGCAGATCCCTGGAACAACATCTAATATCTCTGTCCAGAAGAGCGCAGTCCTAGAAACGGCAAAGATACTCCGCAGGACCCTCAAGCTCCCAGGCCTCTGGTAGATGACCTGAGCTTGAAGGATAAAGACCGCCCACAGGTTTGAGAGTGGAATGAAAGGGGGATAGAAAGATATGAGAGAGTGAGAGAGATTTTTTTTTTTCTTTCAACTGAGTTTGTTTCAAGTATTCCTGTTTTTTTTTTAAAAAAAAGAAAAAAAAGAAAAAAAAAAAAAGAAGCAAAACAGAAACCCCCCACAGAAAACAGGCTGAATTGTTCTTAATTAGGTGTTGTTCACAAAGTTACATGTTCAGTACTCTGTACATCTTATATCGCTAGAGAGAAGTGATGTGAAGCATTAATATGTTGTCCAGTACTCGGGCAGCAGCTCAAACACTGCTAATAATGTGTGTTTGTGTCTTGTTTTCCTGCTGGTGACTACCATTGAATTCTGTCCACTATATTTCAGATTTGAGAGATACACTTCACATTTTACAGGTTGTAATGATTCTTATCTCCTTGTGATTACAGGAGCTGCCCTCAGATCCAGACCTCACCACCACCCAGAAAACAACAACAGAAAAATCATGTTATTTGTTCACTCTTGATGAACACACTGTTCATGACATGTTGGGTTTGTCCATCTTATTGGCCGAGCAGATAGTGGAGGTCTGAAGATTTCCCTCTGAGGGAGCTGCTGGTGAAGATTAGTCCTGTTTGATCCCTGCGATGAACTTCAGTCCTCCTGATGTCACAAAAATAATCTTTCTCAGTGGGTCAATAGAACATCTGGTACGGGACAGGTGTGATTTATTAAAAAAAGAAAAAAAGCATGAAGCTTCTCCTAACCTTTGGACCCAGAGAACCGCCTTGGCCCTGCCTCCAGGGTGAATCTGTTGATTATGTGGACTCTGGATCATGTTATTAAATTAAAAGAACTAATCACACTTCTGTGAAACCTTCTGCTGCTGTGTTTTTCAATCTAACATTTTATTCAAACAAAGTGCTTTGAGAGTCTGTAATGTATCTACAACTGTTTAAATCTTTATAACACCTAAGTCTTATGTTAAAATCTGAAAGGACTGCATTAAGAGTTAAAAAACAAACAAACTTCAAAACCAAATCTTTTAGATTCTCAGCAGCTGAATAACAGTTGTTGATTATCTCCAAAAGTTGAATCTGTTCATCTGGACGTAGCGTTTTGTGGGAGAAACGTTTCGCCCCTCATCCAAGTGACTTCTTCAGTCTCAGCTGACTGCAGGTTTCCCCAAACCTTATAAACAGTACATTTGCATAATGACTGAAACCAGCCCACTGAAGGAACAATGGGCTGTGAGGTCAGTTCCTTAATCATAATTATGCAAATTCCCATGACCATTGATCAACAATCACTGACCAAAACCCACTGATCAAAGAACACTGATCAATGGCCAGCTCCAAGCTCCAGCCGATCCAGGAGAGAAGGACAACCGCTGCCCAGGCGAAAACCTGTAGTGATCCCATATGTGTCAGGAGTATCGGAACAGTTGAGACGCATTTTTTCTAAACACCGGGTCTCTGTGGCTTTTAAACCCCAAAATACGCTGCGCCAAAAACTGGTCCACCCCAAGGATCGGGTCCCCCGACACAGAGTAACATAGTGTACGCTGTTTAGGAAGGGACGGTGTTTAGAAAAAATGCGTCTCAACTGTTCCGATACTCCTGACACATATGGGATCACTACAGGTTTTCGCCTGGGCAGCGGTTGTCCTTCTCTCCTGGATCGGCTGGAGCTTGGAGCTGGCCATTGATCAGTGTTCTTTGATCAGTGGGTTTTGGTCAGTGATTGTTGATCAATGGTCATGGGAATTTGCATAATTATGATTAAGGAACTGACCTCACAGCCCATTGTTCCTTCAGTGGGCTGGTTTCAGTCATTATGCAAATGTACTGTTTATAAGGTTTGGGGAAACCTGCAGTCAGCTGAGACTGAAGAAGTCACTTGGATGAGTGGCGAAACGTTTCTCCCACAAAACGCTACGTCCAGATGAACAGATTCAACTTTTGGAGATTTACTTTCCTGGATGATTGAGAATGCATCAAGAAGTTGTTGATTATTTTAAAATGAACCCAGAATTGAATTTACACAAGGTCCTGAATAATCATGTCCCATCCTATCTTAATGGCATTATAGTACCATATCACCCCATTAGAGCACTTTGCTCTCAGACTGCTTACTTGTGGTTCCTGCTGTATTTAAAAGTAGAATGGGAGGCAGAGCCTTCAGTTTTCAGGCCCCTCTTCTGTGGAACCAGCTTCCAGTTTGGATTTGGGAGACAGACACTATCTCTACTTTTAAGATTAGACTCAAAATTTTTTTTTTTTTTTTTTTTTTTTTAAAATAAATGTATTGTTAGGACTGGATCAATCAGGTGATCCTGGATATTTCCTTAGTTGCACTGCAATAGGTCTAGGCTGCTGGGAGATTCCCATGAGCAAATGCAGTCAAAACTGTAGAAGAAACAGTGTTTCTTCTTCAGTTGCCCCTCTCATTTTGTTTATACAACTCTCTACATTTCGTTATTATTTATTATAAATCTCTGGCTCTCTTCAACAGCATGTCCTTTTCCTGTCTTCTTCCCCTTATTCCAAACTGGTCAGGGCAGATGGCTGCCCCCTGTGAGCCTGGTTCTGCTGGAGGTGTCTTCCTGTTAAAAGGGAGTTTTTTCCTTTCCACTGTTGTCAAAGCAGTTGCTTATAAGGGGTTGATGAACAAGCTTTTTAGGGTTTTCTCTGTTCTATTATCTGTAGGGTTGTGGGATCTTTACCTTACAATATAAAGCACCATGAGGCAACTGCTGTTTTGATTTGGAACTATCAAAACAGCAGCAGGGCGATCGTGGCTCAAGAGTTGGGAGTTCGCCTTGTAATCGGAAGGTTGCCGGTTCGAGCCCCGGCTCGGACAGTCTCGGTCGTTGTGTCCTTGGGCAAGACGCTTCACCTACCCTACTGCCTACTGGTGTTGGCCAGAAGGGCCGATGGTGCGATATGGCAGCCTCGCTTCTGTCAGCCTGCCCCAGGGCAGCTGTGGCTACAACTGTAGCTTGCCTCCACCAGTGTGTGAATGAATGGGTGGATGACTGGATGGATTTACCATATATAAATAAAACTGAATTGAAATTGGAAAAATGTCTGTGTTTTGGTGGTATTTGATCAATTTGTAATGGGATTGACAATTTGTAATGACAATAAGAACATTGTATGTAAAATTTTTCTTGGAATGCTTCCAATTGTAAAAAATTACCATTGTTATGGTCATGTCATGGTGATTAATAAAAATACCATTTTCATCAAACTATTTCTATATCAAGTGTTTTTCTATTTCTGGTAACGGTTATCTTGTTCCATTGAGTAGAACCATGTAGAGTAAAGTTATGGGTAAACATCATCTTCCACTAATAAAATATTTCTTTGTGGATTTTGGCTAGGTTTACAGATAACTTTGTATCATCAAAGTCACATATTATTGGAAAATCCAGACTCCCCATTTAATAAAAATGTCACAGTAATTTAACTTCCTCAAATGTACCCATTCAGAGTTGAAGTCACAGCTCCAGGGCGCTGATCTTTTAAGTACTTGTGCATTGCAGTCGCAGCACGACTGTGATATTCTCACACACTTTTCAAAGTCTCCCTTTCATCTTTCTTCCATCTTCTCCACCCTCCTGTTATGCTGTGTTTTAATGGTCGCGCTACATTTTTCTTTGTTAGTACTGTGTAGTCTTGGCAGATAGTCAAGGTGATACTCTCCCATGTATTTCTGTAGTATATTGTAGTTCTTAAACCATGTAAGTGTTTCTGTAATATGACACATCAACAATAAAATTAGATGTAGAGCAATTTTTCTAGTCATTGTTATCAATGACAATGTGTAGCTGTGTCAGATCAACAGTTAGCTGTAGAAAGGATGTTACTGATTAGGATTGTGTGATTTGCTTCATAATCTTTGTACTATTACCTTGTGACAATTGCTTGTAAAGTTGGTGTGAACCATTAAGGTAGCCCTGTGCACTGTAACTGTAGTTTTGCAGGCCACTTCACTAATACTGGTAACACACAGATCAGGGAGTTTCTGACTTCCAGCATAATAGAAAATGAAGTAGACTATGAAGAGCTTACTATATTAAGTTATAACATGTGCATCTTTATTACTCTTACTCTTCATGCTTATGGTTCTATTAAATAAAAACTGAATTAAAGGAGGTATTAATTGGCTCACCTATGTTTTTACTCCTCTGTTCTTTGTGCCCTCTACACACTCTTTATTTGCAAACTGGTGAAATAAATCTGTAAAGATGTAGTGGCATTTGAGTCTGTCTGATTACCAGGGGCGATTCTAGGATCAGAGCTTTGGGGGTGCTGAGCACCCAGAGAGCTGCCCAGCCAGGCAAGATAAACTTTACTCGTCACGATGAGACTTCTTCATTGTCTCTGTCAGTCCCTGCATCCTTAAATGTCTCCAGTTGTCCCAAGTTCTCTCTGACTGTCTCCTTGGTGCATTTAAACCCCTGTTCCTCCCTGTCCTCGTCCTCTGTTGTCTTCATCTCTGTTATCAGTCATCATAATTTTACCATCTCTGCTCGTCTGCAAATTTCTTTATTAAATCATAAGATTCTTAAATTCATCAAGTCTCTCTGTGCCTGGGTCCTCATCACAAAACATGACATCACTGTTTTGTACATTTTAACACAATTGAATCCCCACATCTGTGACAGAAAAGCAAAACACTTTTTTTAAGTCTGTAACAAAACCATCAAATCTGATGAAGGTTATTTAAATGCTGCTGAAGACTACTACTGCAAACGAAGAATGGATTGGAATTTAAAAAAAAATACATATCCTAACCTTGATTACTGTGGGAGAATAATGAATGATGCACATAGTGAGTAAAAAGTAAACTGAGTGCATTTTTTGGACAGAGATTCACTTTTAATGTGTACAGGGCTCGCAAAATCGCTAGCCCGACGTCCCGGGGCTAGCGATTTTTCCAGTCGGGCTACCAAAATCTATCTCAGCCCTGCCCGTCGGGCTATCATAGGACGGGAAAATATATGTCAATGCTTTTGCATTCTTTCGAAAATGTAGCTGAGTAATTATCTCATTGGCATCGATGAGCCACTGTCAATATACGACATATTGAAATCGCGTTTGAATTTGTGCTTGTTTTTTGCTTTCACTTTCACTTTGCGATCGCGCGAACGGTGTGTAGAGAGCGGCAGCACTGATTGGTGAGTGACGATTAATTGCGCACCAATTCCTCTGACATCGTCTTATCACTCATTAGCTTACTATTCAAACGCGACAAGTGAAATCTCCCACAGCAAGCTTAAACATGTAAGAGGTTGATTGCGCAGAGAATCGCTGACCGTTATGTAAGTACCTGTGTAAAAGCAGCAGGATTTACGCCGGTATTTTAGTTCTGCTGAGCCAAATAAGACAGGTCAGGGTGAAGAAGGGGCAGCCAAATAAAAGCCTACCACAAAACGGAAAAGTTATGACAAATCAGACTATGAGGCAAAAAGAAAGCTCAGATTTTTTGGTTTCATGGACAAAAGAATTTCTGTGGCTGGAATATGACGAGCTAAATAACATCATGTTCTGCCGGGTGTGTCGTGAGTTTCATTTCATTTGAGTCGACAAGCGCCTTTGTAACTGGGACCAGTAATTTGAAGAAAGACCCCATCAGAACCCATGAGAAATGCAAGAAATGCATTATTGCTCAGTCTGCAATATCTTTCCCAGAACAAACAGCAATTGCAAAAAACATACTAAAAATAAACCAAGCACAAGAAGAAGTCCTGAAAAATCTTTCAAAAGCGTACTATGTTGCAAAGAGTTAACTACCATTGTCAAAATTTAGCAGTTTTTGCAAACTTCAAAAAGCAAATGGCCTCGATCTTGGTTCCACTTACCCCTTACCCTTGACTTCAGTGGAAATTTCAGATTCAGGATCTGACACAGACTGATTCATGTTCTACACAGTTCTTACAAGTTCATAGAAATTTCTGTTCAATTAGAAACAAGTATTTGAGTTGATGATTGTAATTTTTATACAGTTGTTGTGATTTGTATTTTAACAACTTTCTGATTAATTTTTGTTTCCGTTACAATATTATACTTTAATGTATAATATTGTAAAGGAAACAAAACATTAAAAAATTGCTCTATTTTTTTTTCGGGCTACTTAAATTTATTTTGGGCTACCAAAAACTGAAGAGTGCCTGCCCGAAGGGCTAGCAGAGATTTTGAAATTTTGCGAGCCTTGGTGTATGTATAATACAATACAGATACATAAAAAATACACTCCAAAAATAGAAGAGTCCTTGAAATGTACAAAATACTATTTAAAAAATTGAAAAATGGAGACACCTTGGCCTATGGTACAATGTATACAATGTATGAAAGGATCTTTACTGCAGATACTACTATGGCTCTGCAGATTTTTTTCTTTTCTTTTAACCTATGTTGCCTCACCTTGAGGTTGGCAAATCTGTCTATCACATTTTGGTGGTCAAGTCTCTCAAGCATCTCTTTCTCAACTGACATCACAGCCAGGTGCTGGAGTCTGCTTTGACCCATGGTCCTTCTCAGCCAGGTATGGAGCTGACGCAAGACACTAAAAGACCTCTCACAGCTACAGCTGCTAACTGGGTTTGTTAGGGCAACCCGAATAACAGTTTTCAGTGTGGGGAAGATCTGATTATCCAGAAGATTGTACAATGTTAACATATCTGGAATGGCACCAGCCTCACTCTTGAGCTTCAAAAAGGTTTTGGCAACCGTGACTTCCTCTGACTGAAGTTCAATATGGTAATGCAGTGCCAGGGCTGACAACCCAGTTTGTTTTGCAGATTCTGTATAGCAGCTTTAATATAGGGAGAACACAACTTTCAGATTGCATGAGTAAAATTAGTTTTTTTTTTTTTATTTGCCAGTTTAACAGCTTCTGTTTTGCCTGTCACTATTCCCTGTCTGTTTTCTTACCTGGTTCTTCCTGACCTTGTACTTTCTCCTCATGTTCCCCTCTTTCCTCTCTCCCTCTTTGGACTGACAATCATACACACATAGATTGTATTCAATTAGATTTTTTTTTTTTTTTAAACTATTAAGCTCACTAATAAAAAAGTCCTCTCTTAGTGTACTTTCAACCAAAAGGCAAATAACCAAACCACATGTACATCTAATAAAAGATATAAATATTGAAACACTGATCCAACATTATACATCAACATTATACATCAAGATGGCGGCGCGCACAGACGCAGCGGCTCACTGCTCCTCACGTTCGGTGTTTTGTTTTTTACTTTTTCTACGTGTATCTGTTTGGATGAGTGTGTTTTTTATTATTATACATCGAGTAGAGTCCACCTACAGTCGTCAGGACCTTCTGAGCTTGGGATTACGCTGTGCAAGTAGCATTACATCAGACTACCACAACTTTCACAGCATTCCGGAGGACATAATGAGAGCTCCAGGGTCTCCGTGGTTGGTTCTTCCCAGCCGCAAGACAAAGAGGAAACGTAAACAAAGGAGGCAAAAGCGTGGCTGCAGGGCGGGCCCACTAGCACGGCTAAAGAAACAGCCATTTAAGCCACCGCTTCCGAGTATTTTCCTCTCCAACGTCAGGTCCATAACCAACAAAATCGACGAACTGAGATTACAGATTGCAGTCAACAAGTGTGTACGGGACAGCAGCATAATATTACTCACAGAGACTTGGCTGCAGCCATCAATTCCGGACTCAGCTATTGAGCTAGCAGGCTGCACGGTCCACCGTCACGACAGGAGCGGCCACTCCGGTAAGAACAAAGGAGGGGTTTATGCATCTACACCAATGACAGCTGGTGCAACAACACAAAGACTGTAGACAGCCATTGTTCCCCGGATTGGAATATTTGACTGTGAAGTGCAGACCCGTCTACCTACCTCGCGAGTTTACTGTTGTCATGGTAACGGCCGTGTATGTACCACCCGATGCTAACGCTAACTCGGCCATGGAGGAGCTGCACAAGACAATAAGCAATCAGCAGAATTCCCACCCAAACGCAGTGCACATTATAGCGGGGGACTTCAACCATGCTGACTTAAGGTCAGTATTCCCCAGATTTGAACAGCATATTAAATGTGCAACGAGGGGGAAAAACACACTGGATAAAGCATACAGCAACATCCAAAAAGGCTACAGAGCAACCCCTCTTCCACATCTAGGTTTGTCAGACCACATGTCCATGCTGCTGATCCCTGCATACACTCCAGTTAGGAGAAGAGCCCCCCCAGTCACAAAAATTGTGAAAACCTGGCCAGAAGGTGCATCACATCAGCTGCAGGACTGTTTTGAAAACACGGACTGGAGTGTGTTTGAACATCAGGACCTTGAAGAGCACACAACATCAGTGCTCTCATATATTAACTTCTGTGTCAACAGTGTCACTGTGGACAAACGTCTCCGGTGTATTCCAACCAGAAACCCTGGATGACTAAAGAGGTCCAGGTCCTGCTGAAGCAACGTGGCCGCCGCTTTTAGATCCGGTGATGGTATGCAGTACAGTGCAGCCAGATCTGAGCTGAAAAGAAGCATCAGAGAAGCCAAGGCAGTGTACAAGAGAAGGATCGAAGACCACTTCAGCAATAACAACTCACGACAGGTATGGCAGGGAGTTCAGCACTTAACCAACTACAAACCTTGCAATACCACGTTGACTGAGGGTAACGCGGCGCTTGCGGAGGAGCTGAACCACTTCTTCGCACGCTTTGAGACGAAGGGACCAGAGGCAGCAGCAGCAAAAACATCAGAAAGCAGCAGCAGCCCAAGCCTAAAAGTGCAGGAATATGAGGTGAGGCGCACACTGAGGGCAGTGAACCCCAGGAAGGCCGCCGGACCAGATGGGGTAACCGCAAGGGTCCTTAAAGAGTGTGCAGACCAGCTGGCTGGGGTCTTTACTAAGATCTTCAACACTTCACTGTCCCAGTCCTGCATCCCACCGTGCCTAAAGTCAGCCACAATTGTCCCACTGCCAAAGCGTACTAACATTAGCAGCCTCAACGACTACCGACCAGTTGCTCTAACACCTGTTATAATGAAGTGCTTTGAGAAACTGGTCCGACGTCACATCATGTCCTGCTTGCCACCCACACTCGACCCGCTCCAGTTTGCATACAGAGCTAACAGATCAACTGAAGACGCCATTATTACAACGCTCCACACCACCATCTCTCACCTGGAAGTGCAGGGCTGTTACACCAGACTGCTCTTTGTTGACTTTAGCTCTGCTTTCAATACGATACTCCCGGACAGACTAATAGTTAAACTGCTGGAAATCGGACTTCCTTCTACCACCTGCCGCTGGATCAGAGACTTCCTCTCAGACCGTGTACAGAGAGTTAGAGTGGGGCCTCATCTTTCCTCAGCCCTCAGCCTTAACACCGGCTCCCCACAAGGCTGTGTACTGAGTCCCCTACTGTACACTCTGTACACACATGACTGTGTTAGTACCCACCCAGACAACGCAGTCATCAAGTTTGCAGATGATACCACCGTGGTGGGGCTCATCTCAGTGGGAGATGAGTCGGCGTACAGAGCTGAAGTTCAGAGGCTGTCAGATTGGTGTGTAGATAACAACCTGGACCTCACTACCAACAAGACAAAAGAACTTGTTGTTGATTTCAGAAGGAGGAAGTCTGAGCTGCAGCCTGTCAGCATCAACGGGGAGTGTGTGGAAAGGGTCTCCAGTTTCAAGTTTCTGGGTGTGCACATAGACACAGACCTCCAATGGAGCTCTAACACCTCTGCGGTTTTAAAGAAGGCCCAACAGCGTCTCCACTTTCTGAGAATCCTCAGAAAATGGACCTGAAGAAGGAGCTGCTGACCGTCTTCTACCGCTGCTCCATTGAAAGTGTGCTGACATATTGCATCAGTGTGTGGTTCTCCAGCTGCACCGCAGCACACAGAAAAGGCACTCCAGAGGGTCATCAACATGGCCCAAAAATCATTGGACATCCTCTTCCCTCCCTGAAGGACCTGTACAGCACTCGCTGTCTCAAGAGGGCACGCAGCATCCTCACGGGACTGCACACACCCAGGACACCGGGTGTTTAAGCTGCTGCCGTCTGGCAGGAGGTTCAGGCTGCTGAGGTCCCGAACGAATAGACTCAAGGACAGCTTTTACAACAGGGCAATAGCCCTAGTCAATGCAAATAGCTAAACTTGACTGGCTACCTACCTGGACTTACCGTTAACAACGGTAAAAACAGTAATAATAATAATAATATTTATATTTATAACAAGGTGCAATAATAATTAATGTGCAATAATAACAGTAATACAAATACACTTCTTCTTCTTCTTCTTTTTAACTAAGTTATTATACTGTGTTGTGTTGTTTGTGTTATGTTGTGATGTGTGTCGTGTCGTGTCATGTTGTGTTGTGTTACATGGTTGGTTGTTGCCGACGTAGGACAGTTTTCCAATTTCATTGTACTAGTGTACTATGTATGACTGTGCAATGACAATAAAGAGTTATCTTATCTTATCTTATCTTATCTTATTATCCTTTATTGATGGATCATTTGATCTGACACTTACCTGAATGTGGCTCCTTTTTTTGAAAAAACTTCCTCATATCCATTATGAACCTGACTGTCTCTCTGTACACACACACACACACACACACAACAGGAGTTATAAGGTTAATGGGCATCCAGTCAGTTAGCTGTTAGTACCTTGCGTTCAATATCGGCACATATGACAAAATAACCAGCTTCTCTCATTACATTTCAAACAGGACAGTGGTAACAACAGTAGGCTACGGATAATGTTAAGTTTTAGATTATAGGCTATATAAATTTCAATGGGAGCAACAGGACGGTCAAATATCGCTGATTTTACTACAGAGCAGGACGGAGCGAACATAGTCGGGAAACACGTTTTCAACACAGCAGGTTACCTGGGTGTAATGTTTTTCAGCTAAAAAGAAACATGGTCTGACTCCTACCTAACTATATAAAGAGTAACTGAAGGTTAAATGCAGCTAACATGTCCTGTTTTAAGCCAGGCGCTTATCTCCGCTCTGCTGTGTCTCAGCCACTATCGCTCTGGCAGCAAGGGTGCTGGAGCCAGAGTAGGGGCGAGGCGAGCTGGAACAAACCATTTTGGGAGGGGAGAGGGGTTATCTATACTTTTGTTGTTAAAATGTTCCATGTCAATTAAGTACTGTATGCTTTTTATAGTTTTAGTAGCGTGTCCCACAAACAGCAAATATTGTCAAAAAAAGTAAGAAATCTTTGGGGGTGCTTTGATTCATTTTGGGGGTGCTGAAGCACCCCCAAAAATGGGCTAAAATCGCCCCTGCTGATTACCTATTGTCTCTCCTGTTTATTTTTGCAGTCATTATTATATATGTTTAGCACCCACTAACATCTATTTAATCTATTCCTAATCTATCTATTCCTTTCTATTTCTTATTTATTTGCTTTATAAGTACATTTGGGTTGACTTTGCATTGAGTGATGAGTTTCATTATCACCCCAACCGGTCGCAGCAGATGGCCGCCCCTCTCTGAGCCTGGTTCTGCCGGAGGTTTCTTCCTGTTAAAAGGGAGTTTTTCCTTCCCACTGTCGCCAAAGTGCTTGCTCATAGGGGCTCATTTGATTGTTGGGTTTTTCTCTGTATGTATTATTGTAGGGTCTACCTTACAATATAAAGTGCCTTGAGGCGACTGTTGTTGTGATTTGGCGCTATATCAATAAAATTGAATTGAATTGAATTATCCAAGTCAAAAACAATAGAAATGGTCTCTCATATAATAACAGGATCAATGTAGCTGCCACCCACCCCTCCAAACTCCACACTGATTTTTAAAGAATCTAGAAGTGAGTATAATTTATCTAAGCACTCACAACCAACTGTTTCACAAGTGATGGTTATATTAAATTACTAAAAAGTCATGTTATATTTAACAGCAATTTGCATGAATATTGAGACAGTTCCTACTGAAAACGACATTTTTTGCTACAAATTAGGGCTGCCACGATTAGTCGACTAGTCACGATTACGTCGACTATCAAAATCGTCGACGACTAATTTAATAGTCGACGCATCGTTTGAAGCTTTGTAAGATCACAAAAGACGCAGGAATAAGTAGTAGGATTTGAGAGTGTAATAACGGACTGAAACAGAAGATGGCAGCACTGCATGTACAAGGATGCCAGCTGCTGTTAAAGGCAAAAGAAGAAGAAGCTGTGTCCCAGAATTCATAGCGCGGCCCTGCTCAGTTTCCAGCAATGGCGGCTGCTAGTTAGTTTTAATATTACTCTTATTATTCTTTCTGGGTCACAAAATAAACGTCTAACATGTTTTCAGGCGAGAATGTAGCTGTGTAAACTTCAAATATCTGCTCAGTTTATCAAGACACCACATATTTTCAAAAGCGCTCAGACGTTTTCGGAGACGTCTGTTACCCACCAGCTCGATAGCTAGCCGGGGTTCTAGGCTCACTAGAGCCGGTGAGAACACCGGACTCCAGGCAAATCGTTTTCAAACCCACCGCTGTCTTTCACTACTCAGGTTAAACATGATATATAAGTCACTTAGATAACTTAAAAATGTTATTGTTTGGCTTTTTTTAGTATTTTATTTGTTCCTGGGTAAATCGGTTTGGCTGAGATTAAAGTTATAGTTTTACACAGCTGAATAAACATCAAGCAAACAACTGATTATCAGAAGTGTGAGATGCTTGAGAACATACTTCGGTGTCCTGTTATATTTTAGATAGCAACGAGCAGACGGCTGAGTTTATTAAACTCCACCGAAACAATCTGCAGATTTCATTAAAATGTCATAAACTATCATCTTGTCTTTATTTTTAGTTAGCACATACCTTAAACACTTAAAGCTGTAAGCTAATGATAGTTATTTAAGAGCAGATGCATACTGGTGCAATAAGCTGTACGTTTTACGTCCAATGGATGCATGATTTGATTAGTCGACTAATCACAAAAATAATCGGTGACTAGTCGACTATCAAAATAATCGTTTGTGGCAGCCCTACTACAAATGACAATTGATAATAAGAACACAGGCTGTAAATCCCTTTATCTGGCAAGTTATTGCTTCGTGCCAGTGAACAATCATGACCAATCATTTCTGCATTCTGAGCCTTCAGCCACATTTTAAGCATACTTTTCCCCCTCTCAGGTGGCCACAGTTTTAAATTATGCGCATCCCAGATAAGGTGTGAAGAGGAGGACTATGACCTGCTGGAGAAGGAAGAGGAGGAGGAAGTGGGCGTGCCCCAGCCTGTGCAGATTGTAGTGGCAAATGAGGAGCAGCATTCATTCTTCCTGCAGGAGCAGGTGCTGGAGCGGCTGCTGCTGCAGAAGAAGGTCCAGGACCTCCATGTGGTTGTCGTCTCTGTGGCTGGAGCTTTTCGCAAGGGCAAATCCTTCCTGCTCGACTTTATGCTTCGTTACATGTACAAACAGGTAACCTGTCAAGTTCTATGAAATTCAGATTGTTAGTTTCAGCATAATCCTGCTGACAAACATCACCAAATACATCCATTGACCTCAACTCTCATCTTGGTGGAGCAGTCAAAAAAACCACTGAATGGCCCCGCTCTGGCAAAATACAAATGCAAACTATACACCATGATAATGAGCTTACGGAAGCTGGTTTTCCTGAATTAATCATTAATTTCAGAATTGGCTTGTTGTAACGCGAGAACGAGATACTTAAACTCCTGCACTTGGGGCATCAGCTTGTTTCTCACTCGAAGTGGCCCTTTTTTTATTGAGGACCATAACTTCTAACTTGGAGGTGCCAATACTCATTCCTGCCACTTCACTCAGCTGCAATGCAACCTTCTCCAGTACAAGCTGGATGTCACGTGCTCAGAAAAGATTCTAAGGCCACCAAGGTGAAAGCTTTCTGCCACTTGGCTACACCTATTCCTGAAGCACCCCCTACAAGATAACTCCTAGGGATGTGGTCAAATGCCTTCTCAACCACAAAACGCAGACGCAAGCCTGAGGAGAGCCCCCCCCCCCCAAACACACACAGGAGGGATAATTGTGCGTTAAAGTGGATTTTAGGCCTACGCGGTGCCATCTCTGTGTATTACACATCTAACCATTAGCACTGGGTGAAAAATGCAAGTATCTATATTTAATACTTTTGCTGTTCATAAATGGATTTGTACACTGTAAGGCAAAAATTAAGAGACTAAAGTTTGAATTGACTCCGATATTTCTGGAGAAACTGCATAAACAAAAGGCTTTCCACATGTTTGCGTGTGAGTTTGGAATGCAGTTTGTTAGCTATACTCTTGTGATCTTCCAGTCATCTGATTCGTGGCTCGGTGGTGAGGAGGAACCTCTGACCGGCTTCACCTGGCGGGGTGGTTGTGAACGGGAGACCACGGGCATCCAGGCGTGGAGCGATGTGTTTGTAATGGAGAAACCAGATCACAGCAAGGTCTGTGTCACAGCATCTTCTAGGCTGTTCCTTTTAAAATGTGGTGTGGATATGTGTGTATATGTGTATAGCGTGAAAAAATGTTTCATCCCGTACTGATGTTTTTTTTTCGTTAACTTACATTTGTCAGATCATCAAACAAATTTAAATATTCAACAAAGTTGACACAAGTAAAAACATAAATGTGTTTTTTAAATGAAGGCATTTATTATTCAGGGGAAAATACAGACCTAAATGACCCTGTCTGACACACTTGTGACAGCCATTATTCACAAATGCTGAAAAATGGAACATTGGTAAACCTTCCCAGGAGTGGCTGGACAAAAAACGAAACAAAGTTGCCCCAAGAGCTCAGTAACGACTCACAAAAGACTCCAGCACAACATCCAAAGAAGGTCTGACTTGACTCAGTTACTGTCAGTGATACCGCAATGACATCAGAATGTCAATCGGACTGTAGTGTAGTATAGCCGGATGGTAACAAAGACAGGGAAGGTATTCCAAACTGATGGAATTGCATTACGAGAAGGCAGCATAGCAGACATCGAGGGCAGCTACAGGCACCTGGGAATCTCATAGGGAAATGGGAATCACGAAGCTAGGAAAGCTGCAACCACCAAGTACCACCCAAGTGTAAGGCAAGTCCTGAGGAATCAGCTTCATAGGAAGAACAAGATCTGGGCAATCTACACCTACGCCCTGCCAGTGATTAGTTACCCTGCTGGGATAATGAGCTGGCCATAATAAGAATCTACTGACATCAAGACAAGGATGCTCCTGACCATGCATTGAGGGTTTCACCACAAATCCAGCACCCTGAGACTGTACACTAAGCAAAAGGAAGGAGGCCGAACACTAGTGAGTGTCAGAACCACTGTCCAGGATGAGACAACAAACATCCATGAGTATGGATGGATGGCCACAACTGGCTGCAGGCTTAGTGAATACCTCAAGCATCAGAAACCCAAGACGGAAGAGGAGTAAGGAGAAGATGTAAGGATGATGGAAGGACAGGCCACTACTTTGTATGTACCATTGTCAGAAGAAGTGGCTGACAACCTGTCAGTGGCTGGACAAAACTGGACTGAAAGACCGCACAGAGACGCTAATCATGGCAGCACAGGAACAAGCCATAAGTACACGATCCATAGAGGCTAGGGTCTAACACACTAGGCAAGACCCCAGGTGCAGAATGTGTGAAGATGCCCCTGAGACAATCCAGCACATAACAGCAGGGTTCAAGATGCTAGCAGACAGGGCATACATGGAATGCTATAACCCAGCAGGCATAGTATACAGGAAGACCTGTGCTGAGTATGGCCTGGAAGTCTCGAAGTCAAAATGAGACTTGCCCACTAGGGTTGTCGAGAATGACAGAGCTAAGATCCTGTGGGACTACCAGATACAGACAGCCAAACTGGTGATGGCTAACCAACCGTACATAATAGTCATGGACAAGCAGAGGAAGACGGCTGTAGTGATTGATGTAGGTATACCAAGTGATATCAGGGGGCTGAGAGAAGAACTCAAGAAGATGTCGAGGCTGAAGGCAACAGTGGTCCTAGTGGTAACCGGAGTACTCGTTGCAGTGACACTGGAAAGACACGGAAATTAAAAAAAAAAAAAAATATTTGTATGTATGTGGTGTGTATGTTTTTATTTTTACATTATTTTTCCACAGGTTGCAGTTCTGCTAATAGACACGCAGGGGGCATTTGACAGCCAGTCTACCGTTAAAGACTGTGCCACACTATTTGCCTTGAGCACCATGACCAGCTCTGTGCAGGTCAGTCATCTTTTTTATTTCTAGTATATTCTAGTTGTCACATAAGAAACTCTTTCATTCATCGTGTAGTATAACAATAGAATATACGCTTTTATCTAGAAATTATGGCATCAACATTATGTGTGTTTCAGGTGTACAACCTTTCCCAGAATGTTCAGGAAGATGACCTTCAGCATCTCCAGGTCAGTATCAGCCTACGAGACAGCTTTACTATTTCTAGACTAAACCCTATAGCATAAACCCAGTTATTTATGTTATTTATTATGTTAAGTTATTTCAGCAACAACTTAAATGCATCAAATTAGGGCTGTAATGATTTGAGTAATTCAAATAATTTGATTATAAAAAAATACTTGACAGAGCTGTGTGTGAAACGATGCAAATGCGAGCGTGGGGTGTACTAGGCCATATTTATTTAAAGGCTTTCATAAAAACTTTTTACGTTGAAAGTGAAATAATATCAAATGTTGTTGTCATTTAAATTGCATTAATATTTAAACATATAAAAGCTTTTTTCACAAGCCAATAAAAAAGTATGGTTCAGTAAACCTGAGGGTCGTTAGATTCGACACTGAACTGTTATCAATATCATTTAACATCTACACATCAGCAGCACAAAAACCTTGCGTCAAAGCACAGGGTAGACTTCAGAATGCTCAATTTTCCTTATTGCAGCCACCACATTCCTTTAAAGTTCTTTAAAGGCTTGAAGACACAAACTCACTCATTCCCTGCACACTTAAACTTGCAGACACACATGCACAAAAACTCATAATATGAACACACACCCTTTCAGACCTCTTTTTTTCAAAGCTGCCTTTCAGAACTCTGATTAAAAGATGGAATAATCAAGAGATTACTCGATTACTAACATAATCAATAGCTGCAGCCCTACAGCATATCCACACATGCAATGGACAAGCAGTTTATGAAAGCTGTAGTCTCTCTAAACAAGATAAGTAAAGGTCAAATTTTGCTGTGACAAGACACAAAATGAAAAAAATAATTGTTTAGCACTCTTTTAAAAAATAACTAGAACAGCATGAGTAATGGCCCAGAAAGGTTAGTTTTTTATGTGCTTCTTTTCTCTTACCCTCTCTGCCCCCCACCTATTGAAAGACTAGTTGGCTTCAGAGTTGCCACTGTTGAATATAGAACAGAGGCCTAAGGCACTGCGTAGGGCCATTGTTAGGGTGTACGTAGAAAATGACTGTTTCATCACTGTTCAGGTGATGTGTTTTGGCCTTTCTCTTCCTATTACCATTTAGGCATAATAAGCAGTGTTCTTCTTGTCTAAACTGGGAGAACACCTTCAAGTTGATTTGTTATCCATGTAGCTGAAGAACTCCATATTAAGTTTTTTTTTTTTTTCTGATCTGACATGTGGCCATATGAGGGAGAAAGCAGCTCAGAGTGAAAGTGTGAGAGAAATCAATTGAAGCTAGATTTCTCTTCCCAACTGCACGTAGCGTGCATAGTTGTTATCAAGGAGTGACACGGAAAAGTTAGCTACCTCTGGATTTTTGTGGAGTCTGTTGTGTTTTGTCCCTTCGTACCAGAAGTTTATATTTGCCCACATATTTCTGAACAGGTCAGATTGTTATTCTTGATGTTAAAACGGGCCTTGACAAATAGCATTAAGCATCGCTAATCGAACAATCAGATATGCAAAGAATTTTTCCTGTACTCTGCGATATTTTATAGCTGCTATTGTTTTCTAGGCTTTTTTTGCTTGTTTTGTCTCCTCAGCTCTTCACTGAATATGGACGACTGGCCATGGAGGAAGTCTATGAGAAACCCTTTCAGGTCTGCCATACTATGGTCATTGTCCTTAAAATATGATAAGGGAGGTTTCTTTTAATTTTAAAGCAAGCTTTGTCTTGTTGTACAAGTACTTGTAAAGTCATGAAAGGAAAACATTTTGTCTTCATGTCTGTTCCTGGTCAAAGCTCCTAACACTCTTTTTCTTCGTACCAGCACATACTGCTTGAGTTTTAACTGTTGCACACTCTTATCCATTTCTAGATGTTCTTCACCTGAAAGTCACACACTGATGTCCATGCTGAATAATAATTTAAATCTTGTTTTTTAAGAGACTGATGTTCCTAATCAGAGATTGGAGTTACCCTTATGAACATCCATATGGCCTGGAGGGAGGGCGGAGCTTCTTGGATAAACGATTGCAGGTGAGTTGAATAATTAAACCCTAACAGCCTGACTTATTAGATCCACAAAGTCAGGTGGCAGTGGATGTAAAGCAGGTTGAAACTGCCTACCTACTACAGTATAGAGGCAATCTTCCGTCGAACATCTCCACAGTTTTTTACCTTTCACATTGTTTTGATTTGTTTTAAGTGCAGTAAATCAGATATTAATTGAAGTGCCTGACTTGTGCTCAGGTGAAACAGAACCAACACGAGGAGCTCCAGAATGTCCGCAGACACATCCACTCCTGCTTCTCCAAAATCAGCTGTTTCTTGTTGCCTCACCCTGGCCTCAAGGTGGCCACCAATCCTCATTTCGATGGGCGGCTCACAGGTATAACAGAACTTGTAATAGCAAAGGTCAGTTCATCTTCAGTTCATGCGTATGTTCTCTTCCTCACCCCTTGGAGGGTGGTATTTCTCTGTTCCTCAAGCTGGCCCCTCTCCCGATTATGGATGCTCCTGGATTGTTGCTCTGGCACTAACTAATCCTTGCCCTCCCTTTTTCTATTGCTCATCGAGCCTCAGGATGCTTGGCTTTGGGTGGAGACCTGAGCATTGTGAGGAGTTTTTGTGTTTTGACATCAATAGCGTGGCCACCTTATTATTCAAGCTGTGCTGTAGCCTCTGAATGTTCTGCGCAATAGATTGATATTTACATCAAAAGCTGTGTTCAAGAAATAGCATAATCACAAGTAAATCTGTCCATCTGTGCAGGTATTGATGATCACTTGTGCAAGTATATTTTCGTGCACAGAACTTGGCAGCCATGTGCACAAAAAAGCCAACTCACACAAGTGACTAGTTTATGAGTGCTGCTCCATCATGCTCTTGATGGTAACTCTCTGTTCTTGAAACCAAGTCAAGCTCGCTCAAATCACCTGAGTTTTGACTGTATGGAAGCCCAAAAAAAAGGGTTCCTAATGTGATTGTTCACTTTGGACAGTTAAGGTTACTGCATTAAGTTACACTGTGGAAGCAACATAAGAACTGTTTTAAACCACTGTCTATGTACCATTTACAATTTTGAAAATGACTTTTGCCAAATTAACTATCAGCAGTTATTGTTTGTAGTGTAGCAGTGGAAATAATGAAAAGTGTCATAGGTGTCAGTATTTTAATGCTTTAAACCTGAAAATCTCTCAGAGCAGAGGTACTTGCAAGGGCATGAACATGCAGGATGTCTCGGAAAGTAGAAACTCTTCATTTCTTATGGCTGCTGAGTTCTATGTGTGCAGGTTGTTGAATTTATGCGAGTGGAGGAATATGTAATGTAATGTTATATGTAATATAAAATATGCATGCATAGAGTCGTAGTGAACAAACAGAGAAAGAATGCCATGTGATAGATGTAGCAAAAGCAACTTCAGGAAGAATGAACACAAGAAGCTCGAGAAAGGAAACAGGCTGAGAGAAGAGCTATAGAAGACACTGAAGGTGAAGGTAATCGAAACACTCAGAGCGGTGACCCCCAAATTTGGGGAGTGGCTCTAGCACATTCCAGGAATGATATCAGGTTTCTGTGTCCAGAAGAGCGGAGTCCTAGGAAAAGTTAGGATAGTGCATAGGATCCTCGGGCTCCCAGGCCTCTGGTAAAGGACCTGGGCTTAAAGGACAGACAGTTTGCTTATGTTTTTGTATGTAATTATCATGGACCAAGCAGCCAGGAACACACAGGCAGAAATGTAATCTTTGAAAAATTGGTTTTATTATACCCCAAAAAGGACAAAATGATTACAAAAATGACATAAATAAACTTCTTTTTAAGAACCAAGTGGGCCCATAAAAGAGGTTAACTTAACAAAACTCTACTAAAAAAGTCACTTAACAAAACATAAGTCAACAAACTGACCTGCCCAAATGAGAAACAGCTCCAGTTATATTGCAAATGAATAAACCGTTTCACCAAAGGTGAAAACTAGAGAGATAACAGCTAACCATCATTCAAGAAGAACCCCATTCCCCCCTACATGATCACAATAATGGTCCAGTCCATTTTATTGGCTTCTGCATTTAAACCAGTTCCATCCTCAGCCTCCTCTTTCACCCAAACCAGGAAGGACTGGAGCACAAAATGATTACATAAGCTTTAGAGCATAATGTAAACATAAGACAAAAAGATCAAATGAATATTACCCAAGTATTTCAATTGTGTGGTTGCATGCAGCCATCACAGTAATAATATAATATATATTGGTAGGAACACTAGAGGGCCGAAACATCACCTTCTAGTAGATAGAGCAGTCGCACAAAACTGCAAGACTAGACTGGCCTCATCCTGGATTGATTACATGAAAGCCTACACACAATTTGATGGGGATGTGGCAAACAACACTGCAGGCCAATTTCAAGCCAATAGCACAAGTATAGGATTTACCAAGGAGATCCTGTTACCCCACTGCTATTCTGCCTGAACCCCCTCAGTGAGATCATTGAGAAGATTGGCTACAATTCAATGATATCGACTATGGAATGGAGCAATTGTCAGTCACCTCCTCTACATGAATGACATCAAGTTGTATGCCAGGAGTGAACAAGACATCGATTCACTTATCCATACCACTAGGATGAACAGCAACAACATCAGAATGTCGGTCAGACTGGTCGTCGGATGGTAATAAAGAGAGGGAAAGTAGTCAGAACTGAGGGGACTGCACTACTAGAAGTCAACATTGCACACACTAAGGACAGCGGGAACCATGAAGAGGGCGCTAGGAAATGGTAAATGGACTGGTTCTTATATAGCGCTTTTCTACTCTGAGCACTCAAAGCGAAGAAGGAACCAAGGAAAGCATTAATCATCAAATACCTGCAGAGAGTAAGGCCATTTGTGGGGAATCAGCTTAATGCAGGGGTCGGCAACCTGCGGCTCTTTAGTCCTTATAGTGCGGCTCCGCGTGGTTTGGGAAAATAAATTAGAAGTATTTCGCTGAAGTGTATTTTATTTATGTTAGTTCTTTTAAACTTGTAGTTCTAAATTGGAAGATTATTGTGATATTGAAATATAAATATAAAATTATATTCTATTATTTTTTCCTCGCTCAATATAAGCGTCACACTCATGGAAGCCGGTATTCCCTTGAAACACCGTGCATTTATCGAAACTTTCAACCCCAGGTAGGCCAATTATGGATCTTCGGATCCACATTATGTCAGCAGCTCCACCGTGAACTATGTTATAGACAAACACTGCTCACGCCTCACAGACGACAGATGACAGCTTACAGTCCTGCGTAAACTGACTTCGCACAGCACCGATTAGCAGACGCTGTGAGCAGAGGTTCAGGAGCAGAAGTCCCATTGTAAACACATCACGGCAGACCCGACGATGTTTGCATGAACGCGCTTTTCAGCATCTCTTTATTGACCACTTTTCACACACGGTTGTTGTATGCATACAGCCGGCTGTAGCTTCGCAGCTCACAGCCCGACACACACCACCAACAACAACAGCAGAGAGAGCACAGACTTTAAGGCGGCGAGGCATGATTGCGGGTGCCACTCAGGTGCGTCCGCCTCCCCTGCAGTGGTGCTGCAGACCACGCCTCCGCCGCACGCATTAACCAGGTAAAATACATATTTAGGCAGAATTTTGCAAATATCTATTTTTCATTTTTCAGCAGCATAGTGCTTTTTTGCCCATTATTTTTTAAAAGTCAGGTCAAGGCTCCAAAAGCCCAAAGGAGATATAAGGAGGCGGCTCACAACAGTTTTTGTTTGCTACATGGATCATTTTAGTTCAGCTGAGTGTCTTTGCTTTTGTTATATTTCTTTAAGAGTTCAAAATGTGTTGATTACATAAATAAAATGTAATTTTCTCTGTAGCACTTCATGGATTTCATAAGCAGCACACCTTAGTTGTTCACACAAAGGTAGAAAACAATATATACAGTGTTATCTTCATTTTAGATGTCAAAAAGTATTTGCGGCTCCCAGTGTTTTCTTTTGCGTGGAAACCGGGTCCAAGTGGCTCTTTGGGTGTCAAAGGTTGCAGATCCCTGGCTTAATGGAAAGAACAAGAGATGGGTGAGCAACACCTGAACTCTGCCAGTGATCAGATAACCTGCTGCGATAATAAGCTGGCCAAAGAAGGAGATAGAAGCCACTGATATCAAGACAAGGAAGGTCCTTACCATGCATGGGGATTTTCACTGCAAGTCCCGGACCCTGAGACAGTACGCTAAGAGGAAGGAAGGAGACCAAAGGCTAGTGACTGTCAAAACAACTGTCGAGGATGAGACAACAAGAGACACTTATCCATATCACTCAGTTGTAGCCATCAGGATGATGGCTACAACCCCTGCACAGTGTGTACCACCGACAGATAGAAGAAGTGGCTGAGATCCAGAAATCTTATTTGTGGCTAAGTCCAATTGGGAAAGCTCACCATCTAATTCACTGGAGGAATCCACCTCAGGAGCAATCCAGCATACAAAAAAACCTGAGCAATCTCTGTGCATCATGCTCGAAGACAACAGTATGATTTCTCTCAGTTGGAACACGCAGGGCTTTTTGGAAGCAGAATGAGATTAACTTTCAGGCAGCTAATGAAGGCTAACAGTTTAGCTCCATGTGGTGTTCTTCAAAGTCACCAGAAGACTGCAGCATCTGCCTGTTTACTAACTGCAACTACTTTGAACATGGAAAGTAGCTGATAACCAGGGAACTTATGTGCAGCAGAGTTTGTTGCAAGCTTACACACACAACATAGCAGTGGACACAGAGCAGGTGGGCGGGACACACTGCGGCAGTCTGCTTTCCCATTGGTTGAAACATACTGGAGCCTGTGTATTCTGATTGGTTGGGCAGGCTGTCTATTTTTCCTGAGTAATTTGGGATTTTCTCTAATCACCATAGGGTCAACAGTATTCATAAACTCCCACAAATACTTGATTAAAATCATTTAGCAAGTTGCAACTCGACCAGATGCTTTTGGTAGCCATCAACAGTATTTCTTCTTGAATTCTGTGGTGAAGATTGTAGTGAACTAGTGAATAAAGTGTAGTGAATAAAGAGTGAAATGACACTGGATGAGAGGCTGCGGGTTTAGTAATCAGAGGCAGATGTGGATATAATGATGAACTTTGACTGTTCTGCTTTTTAGAATAATTATTTAAAATGTTTTGTATACGTTTTGTAGCCAGCTGTGAGATCAATTTTTAAAATGTAGATAATCAGCTCTTCAATCTATTTGGCATGGAGTGCATGTTTTTATGCCATCTTTGTGTCAGTGCAACCAATCCTACAACCCAAAAATAGTTTTTAACTTTTCCCCATGTTTTTCTGTAATGTGTTAGCTATTAGGTCATTTTTTGTACCCTTTGTTTGTTTGTTTATTCTAATGTGAATTTCAATTTACAGACTGTGATGAAAAGATCTAATTAATATAACACCTAAAAACTTATATTTGGTCAAATCTTACTTAAAATGAGAAAATATGGAACAACTTGGCTTGCTCAGGAAATTATTTATTTGCAGGAGGGATCAAAATGACCCCTCAAGGATAAAAAATCACTCAACAACAATAGATGGAATGCACACAACTCAGTGCTTCTCTACCAGAAGAAGCTATTATACACTTTTTTTTTGGGGGGGGTGTGTGTGAATATGTCTTTGGTGTGTCACTCAGATATTGATGGGGACTTCAAGAAGGAGCTGGTGAACCTCGTTCCAGCGCTGCTTGCTCCAGAAAATCTAGTGGAAAAAGAGATTGGAGGAGTCAAAATTACCTGCAGAGACCTGCTGCACTATTTCAAAGTGAGTTTACTTGTCAATAAGTCATCAGATAACTGCATTATAACATTAATTGATTTCAAAGTAAGCTCCCCAAAAAAGAAAAGGATCAAAGAAGTGAGCTTTTGTGGGATTTCTAGTGGGATGCTTGAAAATGTGATTATGGGCAATCTGATGACGGGGGAATACCTCTTTACTGCTATTACTTTCTTTACTTTCTACCCTACTGCTGTATTTGCAGGCCTACATGAAGATCTATCAGGGAGAGAAACTCCCTCATCCCAAGTCAATGCTCCAGGTTGGTTCAGCTCCTTCAGTTTCACTGTTAGATGGCTCCATCTCCTGGACAGTTTACATTATGATCTGTAATCAGAAGAGTAAGTGTCAAGGAAGCAGCTTAGAAAGTTGTGGGGGGGGGGGAATTAAGTTGAAATTATAAGATTAGTTGCCTAAGAGGTAACATAACTCCCTTAGGTAACCCCACCAATCATGATCTTCCACACCCCATAATTATGGAATCTTTTCTCCCAATTTCTTTAAAAGATCTATCAGAAATACTGACCCAATTGAAACCCTCAACGAGCTCAGCTGATGTCTTACCTACTCATTTATTTTGTAAAGTTTTTGATACCATTGGGCCCTCTGTGGTCATGCTAATAAACTGTTCCTTGCTATCTGGCTCTGTCCCCAGGTGCTTTAAACAGGGGGTTATTCAACCTTTGCTGAAAAAGCCTAACCTGGATCCAACACTTCAGTCAAGCTTCAGGCCCATCTCAAAACTTCCTTTTATCTCTAAAATCTTAGAAAAAGTCGTTTGGCTACAAGTAAAGAAAGCGCTGGAGAAGCATAATATTCTTGATAAATTTCAGTCGGGTTTTAGAAAGCTACACTCTACAGAAACAGCTCTCCTGAAAGTCACAAATGATCTTTTGATGGCTGCAGACAGGGGTGATTGCTCAGTCCTAGTTCTTCTAGACCTTAGCTCAGCCTTTGATACCATTGACCATCAGATCTTAATCCATCGCTTAAATCTTATGGTAGGGATATCTGGATCTGTCCTAAAGTGGTTCACCTCATTTCTGGAGGATAGAACACTTTTAGTTTCAGTGGGAAACTTTCGATCAGATGCGGCTAAGTTTCTATGTGGAGTCCCACAAGGTTTGGTTTTAAGCCCCCTGTTATTTTCACTTTATATTCTTCCTTTAGGCTGGATCATTAGCGGCTTCAAAAATATTTCCTACCATCTGTATGCAGACGATATCCAATTATACATCTCCTTTAAACCTTGGGAATTAGACAAGCTATCCACTCTTATGGACTGTCTTAAGGAAATTAATGTTTGGATGACAAACAATTTTTTGCAGCTGAACGCAGACAAGACCGAGTGCTTAATCCTTGCTTCAGAGAATATCAAGCCCCAAATTAGTCAACATCTGGGTGCCTTTTCATCCTCGATAAAAGCTACTGCTCGGAATCGTGGGATAATTTTCGATCAATCTGTCTTTTGACGCTCATATTAAATCTGTGACCCGCTCCTGCTTTTTTCACCTAAGAAATATTGCCAAACTCAGGACTATTGTCTCCAAAACTGAACTTGAGATGCTTGTCCACACTTTCATTTCCTCCCGGCTAGACTATTGTAATGTACTCTTCTCCTGTGTATCTAAAGCTTCACTAAATCGGCTCCAAGCAGTTCAAAATGCTGCAGCAAGGCTGTTAACCCATAGTAAAAAATTCTCCCATATCACTCCTATACTAAAATCCTTGCACTGGCTTCCGGTTGGGTATAGATATAAGTTTAAAATCCTCACCTTTACGTTTATGTCTCTACAAGGTGAGGCCCCCACCTATATCAATGAGCTTCTCCAACCCTAATCTCCAAAGCGGACTCTTAGATCCACTGATAGTGGTCTTCTATCTATTCCACCGACCCGTTTGAAAACGAAGGGGGATCTCGCTTTTCAAACCCTGGCTCCAATACTGTGGAACTTTTTACCCCCCCGCTACGCACCATCGACACTGTGGCTTCTTTTAAAAAACAGCTTAAAACATATCTGTTTAGACAGGCATTTGGGTAATGTTCGTGTGAAATATGTTGTTTTATTCTATATTTATACTGTACTATTGCTTTGTTTGATATGCTTCTATACTGCTATATTGTTTGTTTGACATGCCTTCATTCCCATGTGAAGCACTTTGTAACAGCTTTTTGTCTTAAAAAGTGCTATATAAATAAATTTTACTTACTTACTAAATTTCACATCCTGAAGTGTTTTTTCTCTGAGGTTAAGAGGTGAATGACGTCTGTTTATTATGAAGTTTTTACATCTTCAATCAAGTATCAAGTTGATACATTTGGTTTAATGGGAAAAAAACAATACCACATCCCTCAGATCAGGCTGCACTCAATCTCAGTTTAATTAAAAACTTTCTGTATTGATTAATGTGTGATAAAGATTGTTTCTGCACAATATGTTTTGTCCTCTGGTTTTTAGGCAACAGCTGAAGCAAATAACCTTGCAGCTGTAGCAGGATCCAAAGACGTATACAACAAAAGCATGGAGCAGGTAAACATATAGCATTTTGAGGGACATAGATTTAAGCTGATCTGGAGAGTCTGAGATCCAGACACCTCAGAACTTGGATGTCAGACTGAAGTGACGTAACTCCCGAGTTAGCGCAATTCTGATTGGTTTGTGAAGAGTACACATATAACCACAAAATATGTGGTTAACATGAATTTGTGCCAGAAGTTTGATCATTGTCTAAACACTGTTACTTCCTGTTCATTTAATCAGCGATCCAGGTTTTGTTTGATGAATTCAGTTAATATTTTTGTTGTATTTCCTGTCCTGGTCTCAGATCTGTGGTGGGGACAAACCATACATTTCCCCAGCAGAGTTAGAGCGCCGTCATGTGGAGCTACGGCAGGCTTCCGTGCGGTACTTCCGCTCTGTCAAGAAGATGGGCGGAGAAGATTTCTGCCGCCGCTACCAGGAGCAGCTGGAGGCAGAACTTGATGAGGCCTATGCCAACTTCAGCAAGCAGAATGATGGAAAGAACATCTTCTACGCTGCACGGACGCCCGCCACACTCTTTGCTGTCATGTTTGTCATGTACATAGTGTCAATTGTCACTGGCTTTGTGGGCATTAGCTCTGTGGCCACGCTGTGCAACCTGGTGATGGGATTGGCTCTGACAGCACTCTGCATCTGGGCCTATGTTAAATACTCTGGAGAGTTTCGCGAGGTCGGAGGATTCATTGACCAGGTGGCTGGAACCCTCTGGGAACAGGTGAGAGGACAAGCTTTGCATTACAAGTGGTGCAAATTTCTTCTAATCTTTATGTCAATGATTGATTGATTGACTGATTGATTGAGTATATCAGCAGTGTTGGGCAAGTTAGTTTGAAAAAGTAGTTAATTATAGTTACTAGTTACTTCTTCAAAAAAGTAACTGAGTTCGTAACTGAGTTACAAGATTCTAAAAGTAATTAATTACTTGAAAAGTAACCATTGCGTTACTTCCCCCACTTCATAAACAACCAAATGTCATGTTGCCATATCATTTTTGATTGGTTGATATGGTTGGTTTTTCCACCAAAGGGCAGTTTTTTGTTTATTTTTTTTATTTTTTGGTCACAAGCAGAGAGTGCTTGCTAGCTCTGTCCTTAGACAGTAAATGTGATGAAACTATTCATGAAAAAACACCGTGTATATATTGTTTATCATGACTCTGGTTTTATGTGGCCTATCAACACAATTTAAAAACTGGTATATATCACCTTGTTGTTTTGTCATCTTGAAGTCGTCATGTGATTGGCTTACCACGACTACTTTATTCTTCCTCAGTCAAACAGCAGCACTCATACGATTGTTTTGCCTCCTAGCTACAGGTTTTGTTCCAAAAAGTGATCGTCTGCTAGAAAGTGATTGCCGCCCGTGGGAGCATGCGCAGCTGCTTAAAGCTGTAGCGCCCAGATTACTTACAGCTACTTTCGTGCAACTGATATAAGATGCGGTAAGCTGAAGACAGCTTCAACTGTCTGTTTGTTGAAAAATAGTAACGCAACCGCACCGCATTTTCTTCTTAGTAACGGTAACGGCGTTGTAACGATAGAAATAGTAATTAGTTAGATTACTCGTTACTGAAAAAAGTAACGCCGCTAGTAATGCCGTTACTTGTAACACTATTATTTCCATCACTGTATATCAGTATTTTTATGTAGATTCACATTTAGGTCATGGTATATCAGTGTTTTCTCCCCACCTTTTATGCTTCACTCAAAAGTTTTCAAAAGTGAGAGGTGATTGCCATCATCAACTGTCTAACTTTTATAATTTAAAATTCCGGTACCTCTATTTATCAGGAGTTTAATTTACTGAATATTTTATTTTTCACCAGTCAAGCATAGAACACAAGAACAGTACACAATAAGGTGCAAGGTATACGTAGAACCTACATTAGTAGGGGCAAAAAAAGAGTTCTGACAGCATTGACTCCCAGATGAGGTACATTTTGTGTGTGTGAGTGTGCTAT
The DNA here is from genome assembly GCF_013358895.1 of Oreochromis aureus. Classification (NCBI taxonomy): domain Eukaryota; kingdom Metazoa; phylum Chordata; class Actinopteri; order Cichliformes; family Cichlidae; genus Oreochromis; species Oreochromis aureus. Next base: position 377,620 of record NC_052947.1, on the reverse strand, counting down.
TGAATAAGTGACTGTTTCTGTAAGGACTTTGAAGACAAAATGTATGCAAAACTGAGGTTTTTCTTTGTACTTCGACGTAATGTTTCCTGCTGCAGAAAAGATGTTCTGAGGATGTAGATTTATTTATAGTTATTTAATTATAAACTTTAATTATTAATATTAATAATGGTTCTGTAGCAGCCCCAATAAAGAAAAAAATAATTCTTCTGTAGCTTTCCTGTAGATTTGTCGCAGTCAAAAACAAATGGCTGTGAATGGGAGCAGCAACAGTTTGCTTTTTTTAAACAAGTTGAAGCGTTAGTCGCAAGTGTGACTGACACTGGTACATGGTAAACTGGTACATTTACATCCTAAATGGACTGGTTGATATATGGTGCTTTTCTACTGTTCCTAAGCACTCAAAGCATTTTATACAACTTGCCTCATTTACCCATTCACAGCTATTTATACAAGCACTTTTTTCTATGCTTTTTCTAGGTAAGTGCTTTCTGTCAAAGAAACATTGACATGGTGCTCCAACCCACCTTCCCCAAATTCGCTTCACTACCATAGTTCTGACATTTTTGGTTTTTCTGTTCTTGCTCTTTTGATTTAACTTTCATATTTGTCCCTTAATGCTTCCAGAGGACTCCACGAAAGGTGAGCCCTTGCTTCACGTATATCTTTACTTTTTTTTTAAATAGTTGCAGGACTAGGGAGGTATGTTAGATTTTATTTCTTTGTTTATTTTTAATCACAATCAAAACCACTACCACTTATCAATGCACTTTTTTTTAGATAATTATCTGAATTTCAGGAGCTTGGCCACATCTCATACACTCCCCTTTCTGTTCTCTGTCTATAATTTTTTATATAGTTATATATCTATATATATCTATATATATATAGATATATATAGTTTTTTTTTTTCTGATTGTGATTCTGAAAAACCCTTTCTGATAATTGACCCCCTGTACTACAAGTTGGTTGTGTTTTCATTTTTGTCAAAACACTCATTGACACCTATTGAGAAGTAGTTCAACGCAGCTTTATCTTACAAAAGTAATAGAATCTTACTTACTCTTCCGTATGCTCACCATGGACATGTTGTCCGTCAGCCCTTTAGATGAAGACCTCAACTGTCCAGCTTCATCACAGCCTCCATTAGAGGAAGATCCATCCACCAGGAAAAGCTCTCAGCACCACTCCTGCTCACTCACTAAGCCGGCCCTCACAGCTTGCATTATCAATATTGCACGTTACAATCCAGACAATAAAGAAGAACAAAAACTCTTAAACCTGTGTTAAATATGATATGAAAATATTTTACTACAAAGGATCATGTATTATTAAAATATGACAAATTAACTTCTGGAAAAATAATAAATTGGGACTGAAAAGTATGCCCTGCGTTGTGGCGTGCAATATAAATGATGCATGTTGTTTAAACATCTATGACAAAGTTAAAATCCTAAAATTATCGAACATTTTCTTCCATGTATCTGAAGTTAGGTCCTGGGGCCAGCAGCCCAAGCAAAAAAGTGTAGACGACCTTTGCCAGCCACCTCCTCCAGCTTATCTGGGAGAAGAACGCAGCATTCCCAAACCAGTCAACAGATGTAATCTCTTCAGCGTGTCCCGCGGTCTGTTTTCGATGTGAAGGAGGTAGGGAGGCATAACGTTTAGGACATAACAGCTTACTAGCATTGGGCATCAATTAAAATGTTAACAATTAGATTAAACAACTAGTAAGTCTGGTACCGACCAGTGACAATAATGACTAATGTCTTGATGCATGCTCAATCATCCAGAAAAGTAAATCTCAAAAGGTTCATTCTGTTATTCTGGACATCTCATTTTCAGCGTGAGAAATGTTTTGTCACTCATTCAAGTGACTTTGTTGGGTCTGCGCTTCAGCAGACCCGCTAGTTCAGAGACTCATCACTCATGAAGAAAGCAAGACAACGACAGAACCGGGTTTTTACTTGCTAGCAAGGGAAGGCTGGTCGGATTCCAAGAGCTCACATGGAATGTGCCTGCAGTTAAACAGCTAATTACCTCCCCCAGCATCATAGATGTGTAGGGGAGGAACAGAAGAATATCTAACCATGCAGTTTAAGGCACGGTCTACAAATTTAAGTACAACAATGACAACATTTAACAATTTACTCTGACAGACTTCTTCAGTCTAAGCAGGTTTCCCCAACATTTGTATAATCACTGAAATTAGCACCAGTGACAAACAGTGGGCTGTAAGGACCAGTTTTAATGATCATTAATATGCAAATTGTCATAACTATTGATCAACAACCATTGATCAATGGCCATCATTACCATGGTAAAGATGGTGATCTTTCACCATCTTACAATGCTGTGATTGCAGCCATTCCTTGACTCTCTGTAAATTGTACTCATGGCCAGATAAACAGAATCAACTTCTTGGGAATAGTGAATAATAGTTCTTTAGTCAACAAAAGTCACATATCCCTTGTGCCAGGTAACAGAAGAAGATGCCTCTCTCCTTCAGGCTGCTAGTTTCACAAAATCTTGTCCATCATTCCTTGAACCTGTCTATTACCATCATTTCATGCCCTGCTGAAAAATAGTTGCAGTTCCATATTTAGCTGCTCCTCCATTACCATTTTACTGCACGGCTGCCAACAGCGTGCCGTTTTGTTCTCTAGTCCTACTTCACAAAATGCAGGTATCTAAAACTCTTAGTATGGCTGCAGGCTAACAGATATCTGCTGAGGGAGTTCACATCTGCGCTCGGGGGAGTGTAAAGACAGAGCGCTACCACGTGACTGATGTATGTGCCTTGGAGAAAATCCTCACAGTTACACCTCCCCCCTGGTTAAAAGGCCGTCGGCTTCAACACACTGCATCAGGAAATAGGTCTCCAAAAGTGGAGCATGCCCTGAGAGACTGTTTGAATCCACTGACTGGGATATGCTGCTGAATCCACATGATGAGGACAGTAAAGGGATCGCAGGCTGTCTGACTATCTGAACATCTGTGTGGACGCAGTCTCACCTGTCAGGACAGTACACTGTTATCCTAACAACACCTCCTGGATAACACAGGAGGTCAAGGCTATCCTCAACAGGAAGAAGGTAGCCTATAGAATAAAGGACAGGACACAAGACGAGGGGTGGTACAATAGAGGGGACACTGGAGGAGCCAAGTAACTTTTGGTAACCTTCTTCAATCGGTATGACCAACAACCAACTGTCCCACCTCACTACAGTGCCCTCCCCCTCCTCCTCTCTCCACATGGCATTGCTGCACACTCCACACCCTGCTCATCGCAGTCTCTCTCCCTCACTGGCACCCTCACCTGACACAGAGGACATACCTCTCCTCCCCTCCCCACAGTCCTCTCCCTGCATAACTGCAGACCAGGTGAGGAGAGAACTGAGGAGGCTTTGACCCAGGAAGGCAGCAGGCCCAAAGGGGGCGTGTTCATGGTTGCTGCACAGTCAGGATACTTTTCCTGGACTTGCTTTCAGTATCATCCAGCCAATTAAGTTCCAGGAAAAACTTGAAAGGATCGAAGTGGACCCCTGCCTGGTGACCTGGATCAGCAGCTACCTCATTGAGACACCACAGTATGTCAAGCTGAAGGACTGAGCAGCACTGGTGCACCGTAGGGCACAGTGCTGGCCCCTCTTCCCTTCACCCTATACACTTCAGACTTAACAACTCAGAGATGTGTCATGTTCAAAAATTTGACGATGATAAAGCTATCATGGGGTGTATTAGAAGAAGATGAGTACAGAGAAGATAAGTAAAGGAATTTGGTGAGAGATTTTGTTGTCTGGTGTCAGAGGAACCACCTACAGCTCAACACCTCAAAGACCAACGACCTTGTTGTAGTCTGGGAAGTCTAGCCCATGTTATTGACTGGTTCTGATAGAGGGAAATTAGGTTTAGGTCATAGGAAACCACAAGTACCTTGTGGTGTGGATAGACAACAAACTGGACTGGTCTTGCAACACAAATCTACACCTGTACAAGAGGGTCAGAGCAGACTGTATTTTCTGAGAATGCTGCACTCCTTAAACATCTGCAGGAAATTCCTGTGGATGTTCTACCAGTTAGTGGTTGCCAGCTTGATCTTTTACGTGGTGGCGTGCTGGAGGGGTGGTACACCCAAAAAGGATTCCTCTGGGCTGGTGAAGGTAGGCTGGCTCTGTGGTTGGCATGAAGCTAGACTGACTCTCTGGTGACAGTGGCAGAGAAGAGTACTCTGGAAATACTGCTGAACATCATGGATGATGTCAGCAGTCCTCTGCAAACTGTCATCACAGAGAAACTGGACCAGCGACGGGCTGTTCCTTCCCAGCAGCAGAACCAGCAGGGCTAAAAACTCTCTTTGTTCCCTGAGCCATCAAACTGTACAATTCAGGGAGAGGGGGAGGAGTAGCGGGAGGAGGGAAGGGCACGGGACGATGTTGATCCAGTGAAATAAACTAAACTTATTACCTCCAATGCCAGAAATCCCAGCATGCTTCACTAGAGCTCAGTGTTCCACTGAATTCTCTCATCATCTGGAATTTCTTCTGATCTCCTCTCCTGACATTCCTTGGCATTTATGCCAGTATATCTGCCACGCTGACCAGCACTTATATATTTGCAACAGTCTTTAACCTTTGTAGTGTACAGTCATCACTTCTTGGTGATGCCTTCCTTGGGTATCTGCCCAAAACTGGAGCCATAATATATATCATATAATTCCTTTTTAATAATGTATAAAAATCTTTGTAGATAGATGCTGAGTATAGCTCCATTTGGCGGCACACCTGTCAAACTACTACACACCCAACATAAAGCTTTACCTATATTACTCCAAGATAACTTGGAAAACAGCTGCTATGGAGCAAGAGGCTAAAACCATTCTTTGTAACAGGCTCTAAAAATGCTCTTTAATGCTATGCAGCATTTTAACAGTCCATAACACTTTTAAAATATTCACCTTTAGACCCAGCCTCAAGTGATCCTGCTATATTGAGACAGCCGCTACCTCCTCTGCAAACAAGTCCAGTTAGCCAAATAAAATTTAACAAAAGTAAACGGTTTTGATTGTGCATACAGTACAGGAGTACTGATTAGTAGCTTGGATTTCATTACATTATGTGTTGACTGAAACTGAAATGGGCTTATTCATCAAATACTGATTTTTGAGGGGTGAGGGTTCAAAAGAAGAAAAAATTAAAAACACCCAGGACATCATTTCCACCCCATAGAAACAATATAACAGTATGAAGCAGCTATTGTGGCATGCCAGGTTGCCTAGCAACATGAGTATTTGCACACATTTTGACATCAAGGCTGCTATAAAATGAATCAGAACTGGGTATATGTGACTGATAAATATATATGAAACTGTAATGGGATAAAAGATGAATAATTACTGTAGCACTGAGGATGGGATTTTGAGCTGGAGCAGAGTTGGTCAAAGTGGAGATTGTGTTACCGAATGCATAGAGAACTTCAAGTCTGATGTGACATCTTCCTTCTCCTTTTCCTCCAGATCTTCTCCAAAGTCTTTGAGGTGGCCCGAAGTCGAGTCCTGTTTGGAAGCTTTATCCCAACACCACGGCCCCGGCTCACCTCCAACAACAACATCAAGAAGAAAAATTAGCAGCACACCATGTTTTCCCTGTCATGTTGGGGTTTTTTCCTCTCCTACTCTCTCTTCCCTTTTCCTGTCACATCCACCTTCTGCTCTGTTTTAAAACAACGATTTGAAATGTATAAATAGGTTGGTTTTTTGGATATAGATGATGGTTCCTCGCCATGCTGGCTGTGGGTTTAAGGGCACACTGTAGTTCTGGACAGAGTGGTATGATGTATTTTATTCTCAACGAGGGTTATGATTCTTAGTGTGGGTGGCCATTCTTACACCATTATACCAGGTGTGGTTACCTGTCAAATAATGACTGCACATTATTAATCCCCGTTTATCTGAATGTATGTATGAAAAGCATGTCACCAAACCCTCCTCACTTCTCTCTTTGCAGTACTTCCTCTTGTCTTCATCAAGTTTCTGTGTCGCTGGGCGGCAATACAAATAGTTTTTACAACCAAAGTTTACAGCGTTACTCGTAGAAACTCTCTTAGTGTTTCTTGTGACTCTGCTGAACATATATCAGCCATAAAAACTTTAAATCCACATTATGTAGGGTCTATACAATAAATTAACCCTGTGTCGTGACATGGACGAACGTGATTTCAGGTCAGGGCTCCAACCAGTTCTCTTCATTATTAAGTGATTTTTAAAGTCTTACTTCAGTTGAACCTTTTCTGAAAAAGATGGAAATAACAGTTATGCAGTAATTTGTTTGGTTTTTTGTTTTTGTTATTTTCTGAGCTTAAGAAATGATTTTAATTTTATTATCAAGCTAGTTCAGATAGTAATCTATAGTTACCTTAATTAGTTTGTCTGGATCTGGGAAAGAGCTGAAAGATAGTAATCTATAGTTACCTTAATTAGTTTGTCTGGATCTGGGAAAGAGCTGAAAGTAAAGGAAGCAAAATTTTGATAAAACCAGCTCAGCACTTAAGTATTCACCTTAGTAGAATGATCTGCAGATCTGACAAAAGACAGTGTCTGTCAGTTCTTTTGGGTTTTTTTTTTTTACTGTTTTAAGTGGATTATGACTTGACGTGTTTACCTCCAGATACTCTTTATTTTTAATACTCGGCTTTGTCAGAGTCATGCTTGCTTTCCAACAGCAAGATATGAGGTATCAGACTCATGTATGTTTGCAGTACAGAGTAGCATAGAGCGACCAAAATATTTGTTCAACAGATCTGAGACATTTCCAGCTCTCTACTTGACCTACCAAGAAAGATGTCTTACTAAATGTTCAGCTATTAAGTTTATCTATGTCTGGATCTCCACCTTCCCTACATTTTTTGCTAATTGGTCCTCTTAACCTGACTGCCAGTATTTGAGTAAAACTTTAATTTTTTGTGTAGCTCAGGTTAGCGATGTAGAGTATTTTTATTATTTAGTTTTGGGGTTTTTTATTATTAAATTTAAGCACTCTTCCCTTCATCATTCCTCGTTGTCCTCTTTATCTTGGCAGATCTGATGGACTGAGTCAGCTCCTCTTGTTTCTAAACCACCCAAGACCACATAGTAAAACACCAAAAAATTTAATTGTTTGCCATTCAATCTGTTGCATCGCATATATGTAACACGACACTTTGTGGGTCCAGATTGGTGGGTCCAGTGTTTGTATTTTCAAAGCCAAAATCTGTAAATTGAATGGCAGGTTCATTCCAAGTGTTGGCATTGATCTCAGGGTCAGAGGTCATAAAACTTTGCTTTACTGATCAATTTTCTTTAGTAACCATTCCATCCACAATGTCACCACTGTGTGCTCTTTGTTTTTTTACACTGTACTTCTTTTTACAGCCACACACACACACACAGGCCATGTGTATGAAATATGAACCTTTATAAACATAAATTTTCTAGACTTTTTAGCTGGCAGAACGTTTGGGTGGTAAACTTGATTTCAAATCACTAGATGTAAAGGAATGCTATATACATATATATATATATATATATATATATATATATATATATATATATATATATATATATATATATATATATGTGTGTGTGTGTGTGTGTGTGTGTGTGTGTGTGTGTGTGTGTGTGTGTGTGTACATATATATGTGTATGTGTGTGTGTGTGTGTGTGTGTGTGTGTATTTATCTTACATTAGCACTGCAATTTCACCCCTTGCTGGCAAAGAATGTTTATAATCTGTTGTTTTTCCCCATTCTGTTGTATTTAAAGTTATTTAAGTTAACTTATTTTTCAATACACTATTAAATCAGTCTTCTTCAACACACATACTGGTGCTGTTCTGTCTTTACATTTTTTTCCTTTAATGAAGAGGTAACATTGAAAATGCTAATAGTATTCTAGGTTGGCACAACCAATGCCAAATGGAAAAGCTGGAGTGATATCTGAATGCTGTTGTAACTCAAGCTAAATGCACAATAAAATACCATTTAAATCAAATGACCTAAACCATAGACTACTTTTGTCTAAAGTAGAGAAGAAAATATAAAAACCATAGAGTACTTCCATGTCTAGATTCTGCATTATTTGTAACATAATCACTTAACATAAAATATTTGTTAGATGATAAAACATCTGCTGTGGTTTATTAGCTTAATATCCATGCTAACTTTAGCAACCAGAAGATTATATGTATGTTTCTATACTTACATTTTGTTTTATGAAGGAAATTTCATTTGAGCTTAAGAGAACGTGAATTGTGTTTTTCAGTATTAACATTACAAAGTCATATGTTTAGCAAATGTCTCAGACATTTGCCCTTGTGTACATTTTACACAGATTTTTGTTTTGCACATACATAAGGATGCACACCCACGACCGCTCAAAAGTTTGGGATCACTTGGAAATTCTTGTTTTCCATGAAAACACCCATGAAATTAGGGCTGTGCGATATGACCAAAATCTCATATCCCGATATTAAGACATCTATCGTCCGATAACGATATAAATCACAAAAATGTAACATTTTCTGTAAATTCTGTGAATGTCGGGCAGCTCGACTTGCGTGAAGTGTTTCCAGCTGGGCGTCGCGTACCTGGAGTCGAGTGTTTTACAGTTTTTCTCAGTTGCTTTGGTGCATTTCTCACAACAGAATTAAACTTTGCACAATAGTTAGTTCAACCTCCACAACATGTAGTCGTTTTGGCACAACCTTGTGGCGGTTTCATGTTCATTTTGTCCAAAGGCAAATGCCTTTGTGTAACCGGTGTGTTTCTGCGTTGTGTCTGATAAAAACGGTAAAAGAAAGAAAGAAAGAAAGAAAGAAAGAAAGAAAGAAAGACCTCCAAATAAATAGCTTGCCCACTCCAGCTCCTCTCCCACAGGGGAATTGTAGAAAAGGGCGCTGGCATTTATTATTACATTAAACATAAAATATGCATTTACACGTAACATATTTGATAAAACAAAAACAACAACATGAAATCCGACATACCTGATAAAAACGGTAAAAGAAAGAAAGACCTCCAAATAAATAGCTTGCCCACTCCAGCTCCTATGACCAAACACAAACAGTGGGGAAGAGGGTTAGCTTAACCCACCACAACTTCCAAGCTAGCAAGAATTATCTATTCATGCTAGTGTTCACGTTCCCTAGAACACACATATGGCACACACATACTACACATTTGTAACATCTAACAAAAAACAGGCTTAACAATGACAATAATTGAACTAAAATCACAATCAGAAACATCCAGGTGGCTAAATATGAATTATATTAGCGTTTTACAGTGTTGGGAAAGAAATTACACCAACCTCTCCCACAGGGGAATTGTAGAAAAGGGGAGAGGCAAAAGGGGTACACTGTATTTATAAGGTTGCACCAAAGAAGAAGAAGAAAAGAATGAGGAGGGGCTCTAACTGATATTGAACATAACTACAGGCTTGGAGGTCCTAAAGGTCAGGTATGAAAGGAACAGTTTGGGGGTTTAGAACACATTTTGTGTAATTATAACAAGTGATTTTTGACCCTGTTACATTCACCCCCCAAGAATTACACAAAATCCTAAAGAGTACACAAAAAAAAAATAATAATAAAATGTATAAACCCACAATAACAGATACAGTGGCCTCAAACAAATTCACATCACATATACAATGAATTAGATCAGCAACATAGCTTCCTCCAAGGAGGATAAGAGACCTGAGACCCGCTCGGCGCCTAGCAAGATCCCAGGACACACTATAGACAAAATGAGGTGCCATTTACACCACACAAAACAGGCCATAACATCTATGGGCATCACCATCAGACTGTACAAACTGAAAAAAAAAATACAGTCAACTCTGTGCTTGTATTATACTTTTCCAAAAACAATAGCAATGGACAACATACAGCAATAAACAAATTCACACATCGATAACCGCTGCTTGAACAGGTTCAACACCAAGGAGTGTCTCGAGTTGAGCCATTGATTCAATCAAGCGACGAACTGGTTTAATGATTCTACCAAAACGTGTGGTAAGTCCCTGATCCACGTCCACATTTTCGGGTTCAAGAGAATGAAAACTGTGGGATGGGAAAGCAGCAGGGGAGTCTGGGGAGGCTCCATCACCAGCCAGCCCACCAAGATCAGGAACATCCATTATGGGAGGGGTCTCAAGAATGCCATCTTCGACTGGGTCAGCGGCGGATTGCTGATGGATCCATGATAGTGTGCGGTCATCACACTCGCCAATGCTGGAGACGGAATCCACAGTACGGGTGGCAGGAGGTACAGCTCCTGTGTCCCCAAAAGATGTCACAGACCCATCCAGGTCAGACTCGGGGGGGCCACTGACAACGCTCACAGCAGGATGTGCAGCATCGTCATTCAATGTTGTGTCCAAGGGCAAAAAGTTAACTTGAAGGAGCAGGTTGCGATGCACCACACGCTCATGACCTTCTTTGTCTCTGATACGGCAGATGTGAAGAGCAGGATCCAAGTCGACTACCGTGTACACAACAGGTTCCCATTTGTCAGAGAGCTTCCTTTTTCCTCTGACTCCCTTGTTTGCCAACAACACCTGGTCTCCCAGTGAAAGAGGTAGACCCTTCACCTTTCTGTTGTACTGGTCAGACTGGTGTCTCTGCTCCATCGTGCTGTGTTCCTGGGCTTGGAGCATGGCAGAGCGCAGGTCATTCATCAGTGACTTGACATAGGTATCATAGTCACAAATGGTGTCATCATGAAGGACATCCCGAAACATTAGGTCAACTGGCAACCTTGGGACCCTCCCAAACATCAGGTAGAATGGCGCAAGCCGGTGGTCTCGTGTGCCGTACAGTTATACACAAACGTCATGGACTGTATCATCTGCGGCCATTTCTGCTTAGATCTGGGGGAGGGACCGTAACATGTTTCCAAGGGTGCGATTAAATTCTCCGTGGTACCATTACCCATGGGTGGTACGGTGAAGTGTGGGATTTGGCAATGCCACCCAAAACCAGAAGCTCTGCAAGCAGTTCGCTCTCAAAACTAGCTCCCTGGTCAGAGTGAATGCGCTGAGGGAAGCCATACACGCAGAAGAATCCATCCCAGAGCTTTTTAGCAACTCTCTTAGCTGTCTGATCCTGGCATTGGAATGCATGTGCTAATTTTGTGAAGTGGTCAGTAATCACAAGAACATCCACAGACTTGTTGTTGCTGTCCTCAGCTGACCAGAAGTCAATGCACACAAGTTCCAGTGGAGCACAGGTCTTAATGCTTTCCAATGGGGCCCTAGCTGCTGGCTCTGGGGTCTTACTGAGAACACACCTGCGGCAACTTCTCACATGATTGCGCACATCCTTCTCCATATCATACCAAAAGAAACGCTGACGAGCCAAGGAGAGTGTGCGAGGTTGACCTTGATGACCAGCATTGTCGTGTATGCCAGACAGCACCATTTGCTTTAGAGAGTCAGGTACCACAAACTGGAATCTCTTGTGTTTTGTCAGTGGATCCTCACAACTCTGTAGAGGACACCATTGAGGAATGTGAGCTTGTCCCATTGTTTCAGGAGCCGCAATGTATGTTGGTTCTCGTGATAGCGCCACGCCTGGAGGGTCTGCGCTTACGCTCAACATAGCGGGCTACTCTGAGATCACAGGATCCCCTGTTTGGTGAGACAGGAGATCAGTGTGGGACAGCACATGAGAGACATCACAGTCAGGTGGACTAATGGAGGTCAGGTGACCAGCGAGGGATGTTGCACGCTGGCGAGAAGCAGACTCCCACTCACAGAGGGAAGACATGAGAGAAGACACGTCATCAGTTGACAGAGACACATCAAGCACAGCAGAGGGTGGAGCACTGTGTATTGACTGAGGTTGACAGGTCAAACGGAAGGCATCTTGGACACTGGCATCTCTCACATCACTGACTTGCTCTAGCAGCTCAAAGTAGGGCTCCGACAGGAGGCGCTGGGCCAAAGGCCTCACAAACGGTTCCCTGCTCAGGGTGTCTGCCACGATGTTCAGCTTTCCGGGAACATATTTGATCTCAAAGCAGTATGGTGCAAGCTTAGAGACCCAACGCTGTTCACAGGCATCCAGCTTTGGCTTAGTCAGAATGTACGTGAGAGGGTTGTTATCAGTCCAGACAGTGAACTGGTGACCCTTGAGCCAGTGGCTGAACTTATCGCACACAGCCCACTTCAGAGCCAAAAACTCAAGCCGGTGTGCTGGGTATTTGGCCTGACTGCGGCTGAGAGACTTACTAGCAAAGGCTATAGGTCTTGCTCTCTCCTCACCAGCTGGCACCTGGGATAAGACAGCACCCAGCCCATCCATGGAAGCATCAGTTGAAAGGATGAATGGCCTCTCAAAATCAGGATGTGCCAGCACCGCACAGCTGAGGAGTGCGCCTTTGAGTTCCTCAAATGCCTTCTCGCAAGCAGGAGTCCAGTCTTGAGGGGTGAGCTTACGAAAGGTTCCAGGTTTCCGACTCCCATGGCAGCCTTTAGTCCTCTTCTGACCGGCAGTTAGAGCAAAGAGTGGCTTTGCAACACGAGAGCACCCTGGAATGAAATGCTGGTAAAACATCACCATGCCAAGGAAGGATCTCACTTTCCTCTGAGAAGGAGTGCAACCATCACCATCCATGAGGTCAGTCTTCTGAAAACCGGCGATAACCCTCACTTTATCCTGATCAACTGAGACACCACCAGCATCCACGACATGACCCAAGAACCTCACAGAGCGTCTGAGAAAGTGACATTTTTTCTGCGCCAGCTTCAGATTGCTGGTCCTCAGGCGAGAGAAAACAATCTCAAGACGTTTTAGGGCCTCCTCTTCTGAAGGTGCAAACACCAGCAGGTCATCAAGATAACACAGGAGGCTGGAAAAGTTCAAGTCACCAAAGATGCTGAGCATCATCCGCATAAAAGATGCTGGGCTGTTGCATAGACCCTGGGGAAGTCTGTTGTACTCATACAGGCCAAGAGGTGTAGTGAAAGCCGTGTACCGTCTGTCAGACTCATGGAGGGGAACGTTGTAGAACCCGGATGTGAGGTCCATGGTGCTGAAGAAAGCATTTCCACCAAGGGCAGCAAGGCAGTCAGCCTGATGGGGCAGTGGGTGAGCATCCTTAACGGTTTTGGCATTGAGCCAGCGGAAGTCAGTGCATATCCTCAAGTCACCTGACTTTTTCCAAACCATCACCAGTGGTGAGGCGTATTCGCTGGTGGACTTACTGATGATGCCTTTCATCTCCATTTCTGACAGCACCTCACGCAACTTATGATAGTGAGCCGGGGGCACTCTGCGATAGGGAAGCCTGAAAGGGTGGTCATCAGTGAGGTGGATACGATGGACAAAGTCTTTCACCTCACCACAGTCCAGTTTGTCTCTAGAGAACACATCTTGGTAAGTCAACACAAGCTCCACCAATTTCCTCTTCCACCCATCTGACACTTCACAGCCCTCAATGTCAATATCAGCCAACCCAGCGTCTTTGAGTAGCTGCACAGAGTCAGGCACAGGGTCTGATGAGGGGGGGAAACTGGTACACTGGTCAGTCAGAGTCTCGCAGAGACCTTGAGTGATGGGCAGGTCTTCTACAGCAATACAAGGAAAGACATCAGCAATCTTAGCATTGCGACGAAGTGTCACAGGGCTCTGTGTTGGGTTAAGGACTTTCATAGGGACCCAACGATCTCCCCACATGGGTGTTATAATGCGCCCTACCATTATGTTCTTTGGAGTGGAGCAGGCTGACGTGGGTTCCACAACCACAGTACTCCCTGGAGACACAAGTGCAGAAGGTGGCAGCTTTCCCCAAACTACATATTCTTTTTGTGGCAGGAGAGTGATGCCCTTCCGCAACCTGACTGTACCTATCTTATCTGGCATCACAGGACCAGACCACCGTGAGATACAGCTCATCAACTGCAGAAAGTCTTCACAATCAGTGCCAGTGTAATTGGAGTTAATAAGCTCCCAGTACTTTGTATCAGCCTTCATCTTCTGAATGATGGGCCGGATCACATTGCTCCCCACAATGAGTTCATCTTTTTGCCCAGGAACCACAAATGTTGGCACAAGAAACCTGGTCCCATATACTTCAATGTCCAAATCATAGATGCATTTCGGTTGTGTGAGAAGGCCACCGCAACCAACCAGCACCACATTTTCAGGGGCATGCTGCGAAATCAGAGCAACACCAGCGGCTCTTAGCTTGCAATCAGCCTCTTCACTCAGTGTGCATGACATACTCCCTGAATCAAGCATGCCTGTTAGGGAGCACCGGCCACTGACTGACACTGGGGTGTAAAACAGCTCACTAGCCCTGTCAACTCTTTGTGAACCCATAATAACAGTCTTCTCATCAGAGAGGCTATTACAGCAGTTAACATATATGGTTTTTGGATCGGTTGCATTCGTGAGGGTTTCATCAACACCGCCCATGCTACCCCTCTCGTCACATGGGCTGGCTAGTTTAAAGCAGCACTGGTGGGAGGAGGGACTGACATGTTTGGTTTCTGGCGCAACTGTGGGCATTCACGCCTCATGTGTCCAGGGTCAAAGCAGCTGTGGCATAGCTTGTACAGCCTACAATGCACATGGGTTGTGTGTTCATGTGAGCCACACACTCTGCACGAAGCACGATGAGCACTGCGGTGCCCATGGGAATGACCCGTGGGTTGTGGGCGCCTAGGACCAGTGGCTAATGATGCAGTGCACATGGACAGAACCTTGTCAAACAGTGCTACCATCTGTTGAACACCTGGCTCAGTTGGAGGAGGGCCGAAACTGGCAAAGATGGGGGCGTGACATGAGAAGTCAGGGAGGACAAGCAGAGGGCTGCTGCACACTTACCAGGTCCGCAGAAGAAAGAGGCTGACATGTGGCTGCAGAGGGAACAGAGGGCATAGGATACAAAGATGGCTCATGTGTTACTGGGACTGCTTGAGCACCGCCGGAGTGGGGCTGGCTGTTAACAGTAACAGGACTTTGATGTGGGATGGACAGGCATGCCGTATTATGAGACAAAACACTAGACTGTCTTATTTTCCTCACATAGTTGTCCAGACGGCTCTGAACCTCAGCCGCAGTCCATTCCTCAGGAGCCTTCAGTTGAAAAGACAAGGCAAGACTGTGATCAGGACAGTGATTAATGAACATTGAAACAACCTCACTACTGGGGTCCTCTACCAGTTTGCCACGCCTGCGGAGACACTCATCAGCAGCATCAATAGACTTGTTCAACCGGATCCAGTAATCCATGGCATTCTCACCTGGACGTGGCACAGTACTGTAGAAATCTTTCATGGGTAGGCTGGAATATGTCAAGTCGCTGAAGTTAGACCTCAGTATGTCAAACACAGCAGTGATAAGATCATTCCCATTCAACTCAGGGCGGCAACGAAGTGACACCTTGACCACATCTCTGGCTTTGCCAGTCAGTCTAGACATTAATATGGCGAACATTTCTTCATCTGTGTCACAGCTGATTCTGTGCAGATAACATCTCATCATGTCCTCCCATTCACTGATGGGGAATAGATCTGTGTTGTCACCCTTGAAGTATGGTGGAGCTTTGGTGTCTGACTGAACAACAACCTTCAGCTGGGACTGGTCATTGCAGCTCGAGGGCACATTCTGGGGAGACTGTGGCTGGGTGGGGGCCGGCTGGTGCATAGAGTTAAGAGAGGATGTGATATTTTCCCCAATTTGCTTTGCTAAGTCAGTAATCAAGCTGCTCAACATGTCACTAGTGACAGCCTGGGTGTGCATTTGGCATTCGCGAGCAGCTGGTGTGGAGCTAGCTGCTGGCATTAATGGTGAGTGCATCACTGACTGGTCTACAGTGTGGGCACCAATACCGGGGGCTACTGGCCTACCCCTCCCAAAACACTTTGGAGCAATCTGATGACCCCTCCCCAAACCAAAGGTCACATTACTCCCTGCAGAGAACAGATCAGGCATAGCACTATCCGCAGTTTCCTCACCTAACATGTTGACCCAAGTGAGATATCACTGTTCAACAGCAAAAAAAAAGAAAGAGCCTAACCCACACACGCAATTATACAAAACTTCACAAAACAATGAAAAGTGTGGGGGAAAAAAACATCAAAGAATCAAAACACCATAGAAAAGAAAAGAAAATCAATTAAAACAGGCTGTAAAAGTCAATATCAATAGAAAAAAAATAAATCACAATCTGTACCTGTATAATTTGAGGCAACAATATGAAACAGTGGCAGAAATGATCACCTATGTATTTGCCCTTTAAGTTCACAGTGACAGAGATGCCTGCGAGCCAAATTGCAGGGCATCGATCACAAACGCACGATATAAAAACCTGTGAGTCAAAGCGCAGGGCACAGAACCCTGGCACACAGCGCACAGCTGCAGAGAGGAGGCGGGAAAACAGCGGCAGCAGAAGGAGGAGGAGATCGCGGACTGGCGATGTGACGGGTCACGGCACCAAGTGTAACCGGTGTGTTTCTGCGTTGTGTCTGATAAAAACGGTAAAAGAAAGAAAGAAAGAAAGAAAGAAAGAAAGAAAGACCTCCAAATAAATAGCTTGCCCACTCCAGCTCCTCTCCCACAGGGGAATTGTAGAAAAGGGCGCTGGCATTTATTATTACATTAAACATAAAATATGCATTTACACGTAACATATTTGATAAAACAAAAACAACAACATGAAATCCGACATACCTGATAAAAACGGTAAAAGAAAGAAAGACCTCCAAATAAATAGCTTGCCCACTCCAGCTCCTATGACCAAACACAAACAGTGGGGAAGAGGGTTAGCTTAACCCACCACAACTTCCAAGCTAGCAAGAATTATCTATTCATGCTAGTGTTCACGTTCCCTAGAACACACATATGGCACACACATACTACACATTTGTAACATCTAACAAAAAACAGGCTTAACAATGACAATAATTGAACTAAAATCACAATCAGAAACATCCAGGTGGCTAAATATGAATTATATTAGCGTTTTACAGTGTTGGGAAAGAAATTACACCAACCTCTCCCACAGGGGAATTGTAGAAAAGGGGAGAGGCAAAAGGGGTACACTGTATTTATAAGGTTGCACCAAAGAAGAAGAAGAAAAGAATGAGGAGGGGCTCTAACTGATATTGAACATAACTACAGGCTTGGAGGTCCTAAAGGTCAGGTATGAAAGGAACAGTTTGGGGGTTTAGAACACATTTTGTGTAATTATAACAAGTGATTTTTGACCCTGTTACATTTGGACATGAAGCAGTTGAGTAAGTACAAATATCTAAAGAATGGTCACTTTTGACTTGCTATTCATCACTATCTCCTTGCTTCTATCATGAATGTCACAATTATTTATACTTGTACCGGCTGAATAGTCATTGTCCATACAACTGATAGTCTTCATTTCATTGCTTGTGTCAGTGCACTCAAAATTGTTGAACATCTTGTCAAACAATTTGTACACCCATTTTGAAAACCCTATTTTTAAGGAGTTTCCATGAAAATCTCCATAAATTACTTTTCTCAGGTGAACCTTATCTCACACTAATGAAAATTGGTGTGTGTTACTCTTACTTGCAACCAATGAAAAGCCTCTTCTACCCAGTCATAGGTGAATCGCGTTACAGTATCCCCTACTCTACAAGTATATATATAATGTAAACCAACAGACAGGATTGGCATGAGGTGCATACTGAATCTACAAAAGCTTGTGATGACATCACAGCAGAGTCCTGCAGAGGGTGGATTCGACACTCCAGAAGATACTTTCCCCGATGCAACGATAGAGCTGACATTCGCTGTGATGTTGATGCAAATATGTGGGCAGACAGACGGGAGCGTCTAGATATCAATGATTGATATGCAGCAGTGTCTGTTTTTCAGTTTGTTTGTTTTTTGTTTCATAACTACTGCAGTAAGGTTTACTGTCTAAGTGAGTTTATGTTTGCTGTAAAATGTTTGATTTACTGTATTTCCCCAGTTGTGCAATGCTGTGCACAGTTTCAATTGAATATTATCAAGAGTGCATACGAAGTGTTTTGAGTTTCCTTTACAATTTATGGTTTTCAGACTTGACATGTCATTGGGAAGCACCTACAAAGAAATCCGTCACAATGAGAACATGTTCAAACCATTTGATTTTGTGACCAAAGGTGCTGGTGTACTGACTTGTAATTGTGACAGCCCAGACACTTTGATTGATATAAGTACTTGCTTTTGATGAATATATTATCTGTTTTGATTAAGGGACTTGCTTTTGAAGCATTGACTACTTATTTTGAGCAACTGACTTGCTTTTGAACAACTGACTTTTCTTTTTGATGAAGTGACTCACTTTTGCAAGTTATCCACCATGTTTTGCAGTTTGCACTAATTGTTTTGAGAAGAGCCTTAGTAGTGGTGCAGAGATCAATTCTGTTGTGAGAAATGCACCAAAGCAACTGAGAAAAACTGTAACTGATGCATGAAACGATACATTTTTAGACATAGGTTGTAACGGCCGCCGTTTTCTTTGTGAGTATTTATTACACAGCGTGCTGCGGGGAAAAGCCTGTTCTAACGTTTGAGTCTAGGGTTTATTTTTTAGCACCTGACGGCTCTTTTTTGCTTCTCATCCGTAAATACTCATCTTTCACGTGATTCAGTTTATTTTGAAAAGTCTCAACAGGATCTTGAGCTTTATTGTGAAAGGTTTATGTGGAAAATAAACAAGCGGACAGAGGTGGTTTTACCGTCGTTGTTGCTAACGACAACGCATGAAAACAAGCGCTTGTCCGTCTGTAGTGTGGTTATATTAAATATAAGAGAAAGTACGGTGGCCCCTAGAGACAAAGCACTTGCAAACTCCAAAACACTTGCAAACTCCAAAAGCACTTGCAAAATCCAAAACACTTGCAAACTCCAAAACACTTGCAAACTCCAAAAGCACTTGCAAAATCCAAAACACTTGCAAACTCCAAAGCACTTGCAAACTCCAAAACACTTGCAAACCCCAAAGCACTTGCAAACTCCAAAGCACTTGCAAACTCCAAAGCACTTGCGAACTCCAAAAGCACTTGCAAAATCCAAAACACTTGCAAACTCCAAAGCACTTGCAAACTCCAAAACACTTGCAAACCCCAAAGCACTTGCAAACTCCAAAACACTTGCAAACTCCAAAGCACTTGCAAACTCCAAAGCACTTGCAAAATCCAAAACACTTGCAAACTCCAAAACACTTGCAAACTCCAAAGCACTTGCAAACTCCAAAACACAACGGAAGTGCTCCAGGACGCTAGGGGCAGTGTTGAGCTTTTGTTACCTAGTAACTACACAAGCCATGAAGTACCAATGACCGACGCGCTTCCCAGGTTGCCTAGCAACCATGATACTAACCGCTGGAAACGTTTCATACAACTTTGTTTGACAGAAATGAAAGAGAACATATTTTGTTCATTTGTTTGTTTGTTTCTACAAGAGCTTTGCATGATTTGATAAGTATCTGAGGCTGAGACCACAGGACAGTAAAACATGATTTTTGGGCTTCATTTCTGTACTGAACAGTCATTTAAGATTAGTTAGTAAATAACAATTTGCTAATGTTGTTCATGAGACTAAAGTCATATCACTTTGGTAATGTAAATATTATATGGCCAATATTATAGTTATTATATTAATCATTATTAGTTATTACGGCAGTTAACATGAACTCTGTGTTAAATACTGAGCTTACAGATTCAAGTTGCAGTTATTTATATGTCTTATCACCTTAAATGTTCACTCAAAGACAAGTATCTTTGACAGTGCATATATATATATATATCTATATATATATGTATATATAGATATATATAGGTGTATCATATATAAGAGACAAATGTTGTTCCTTCAGTATGTTGGCATTACTAAATTTGGCTCATTGCTTACATATATTTATAAAAAGAAAATGTACGACCTGTGATAACTGTTTCTGATAAAATGAAGAGTAGACTGATATATGAAATATTCCTTTATTGTGTGAGAAAATCAGACCATGTCATAACTGCTTTAAGTCATACAGAATAGATATCAGAGCCTTAAACAGGCGGACTTCTGCTAAATGGGTCAAACTGGGCAGAAAGTCTACAAACACATAACATCCTTATAGAATATGATGTAACACTATAGATCAACTTACCTCAGAATATATAAAGCATATAAACAATTACAGCAATATGATGCAACAAACACAGCAGTGCTACTAATCCAAAATACTCAAAGCTTCATAGAACTGAAACAAACATTTATTTTTAGCTCCATTCTGCTGCTGATACATACTTTAGGTTTCTGAACATTAAACTTGTTGCTGCCTTTCATAGTGTGTAACCTGAAGGCCCTGAGTACTTTCTCCCACACTGAAAACACTGGAATGATAACATTATTTGAAGGTTACCTAATAAGACAGATTCAGGACAGACATTAGTTATGTTAAACTTTTCTACCAGTCCTTCACAAACAGGGAACAGTCTGTCTATTCTCTCCATCTGTCAGCTGCTGCTGGCTCTTCCTCCTCCTCTTCCTCACACACGGCTGAGTTTGTCCTGGTGGATCATCAGGGGTGCAAAGGCTCACAGATGATGTGCAGCAGTGGGTCCCTCAGTCTGTCCTCACTCTGGACACTTGCAGTTGTCACACAAGGAAATCAAATGTGTGATAAGCTGCAGGATTTAAACACAAGTGTAACTTATAAACACATGTTCATACTTTTATTCTACAATCAGAGAGAAAGAAACAGAGAGAGAGTGCAGGACAGACAGACAGGTGACAGTCTCAGGTGTATACACTGCTACAAAACAACAAAGAGAAGGAAGATTTAGCGTTTGTGTTATTACGAGTGCTAAACAAGAGGAGTTCCCAGATGGTCCAGTGGACACATGTGTGACTCCTGTGATTAAAGCATCTTTCTTTCAGTTTAACGAGTGAACCGTCAGCTCGTTCAAAGACACGTTAAAGTCCATTTGGCTCGACACCACCAAACAGAGGCAACAATAAAACATAGCTGACATTAACAGTGCAGTGAATCCTGCTTGTGCCGTGATATTCAGGACTGCAAACCGAGCAGCATCACTGACTTTCAGCTTGTTGTGTTTGTGGATATATGACTGACTTTAATTATCCATGAAATCATCACATTCTCTGTAAGATTAAAGTCGACCATTGAACGGCGAATATTTTTAAGTAAAGGCTTTAAAACCAAGCTAATGTCACATAACTTTCCCGACATGTGTCCAACAGTAATGTTTTAATGTTCTTCATTATAAAAACATTTGCGCATAAATAAGTGACATAATATTCAGTACTTACTTCTGAAAGTTTACTCTTGACCGCTCGGCTTCCGCCGCTTTTTTCGGCAAAATTATCCACACCACCGCCGGCGCTATGAAATCTGGGGTATGTTGGGCCATGAAGGCTACACCGACCCATCCTTAAAAAATTCAGGGAAATTAAGGGCGCATTTGAGGGCCGCATTTGGAGCAGCCTTTGAATTGGGACAGCCTTCGTCGTGTCGCTGTGACGTAATCGGCCTTAAATGCGCCTACAGCCCAAATCCGTCATTGGTACTTCATGGCTTGTGTAGTTACTAGGTAACAAAAGCTCAACACTGCCCCTAGTGTCCTGGAGCACTTCCGTTGTGTTTTGGAGTTTGCAAGTGCTTTGGAGTTTGCAAGTGTTTTGGAGTTTGCAAGTGCTTTGGAGTTTGCAAGTGTTTTGGAGTTTGCAAGTGTTTTGGAGTTTGTACGTGCTTTGTCTCTAGGGGCCACCGTAAAAGAAAGAGAGAACTTTAGGAAATTAATATAGCCACTACAGTGACCATCAAAATAATGAAAAAATATTGCCGTAAACAGTTTATTTTGCGACACCACGAAACAAACGATAGCGTAAAATGAAACGATAGACGTTTTTATATCATCATCCGATATATATCGTTATATCGAACAGCCCTACATGAAATTGTTGTGAATAGGGAATATACAGAATGAAAAGGACATTGCAGCAATTGCAGCTATAGGAGACCTTAGGCATTCTGTCAGTCCTTCAAGGTAATCAGATGAGATTTCACCCCATGCTTCCTGAACAATTTCCCACAAGATGGATTGGCTTGATGAGTCGCCCTCTGTACCACATGGTCAAGCTGCTCCCACAACAGCTCAACAGGGTTCAGATTCAGAAACTGTGCTGGACACTGCATTACAGCCAGAATACTGGCTGACTGCTTATTCTTTAAATATTGCTGACACATTGTGAAGGAAGGTGTTTTTGGAGTCATTATCCTATTGTAGGCAAGGCAAGGCAAGTTTATTTATATAGCACAATTCAACACCAAGGTGATTCAAAGTGCTTTACAGAGACATTGAAAACAACAGATAAAAAACATGATTTAAAATTGATTAAGACAAGCAAGCAAACAAACAAACAAACAAACAGTATATAAAATCAAAAATCAAAACAGTAGATAA
The DNA here is from genome assembly GCF_013358895.1 of Oreochromis aureus. Lineage (NCBI taxonomy): Eukaryota > Metazoa > Chordata > Actinopteri > Cichliformes > Cichlidae > Oreochromis > Oreochromis aureus. The sequence goes on along the minus strand of NC_052947.1, from coordinate 355,134 downwards.
AATCAAAACAGTAGATAAAATCAGGACAGTAGATAAAATCAGTAGTTAAAATGTAAATTTTGAAATTTAAGCTTAAAAGTGTGGATTTGGTGTTTTATTCAAATGCAGCTGAGAACAGGTGAGTCTTCAACCTGGATTTAAATAAACTGAGTGCTTCAGCTGATCTGAGGCTTTCTGGGAGTTTGTTCCAGATATAAGGAGCATAAAAGCTGAATGCAGCTTCTCCGTGTCTGGTTCTGACTCTGGGAACTGATAAAAGACCGGATCCAGATGACCTGAGAGATCTGGAAGGTTCATACTGGGTCAGGAGGTCACTGATGTATTTTGGTCCTAAACCATTCAGAGCTTTATAGACCAGTATCAGAACTTTAAAGTCTATCCTCTGACGGACAGGCAGCCAGTGTAAAGACCTCAGAGCTGGACTGATGTGGTCCACTTTTTGGTCTTAGTGAGGACTCGAGCAGCAGAGTTCTGAATGAGCTGTAGTTGTCGGACTGATTTTTTAGGTAGACCTGTAAAGATGCTGTTACAGTAATCAAGCCTACTAAAGATGAATGCATGGACTAGTTTTTCCAGGTCCTGTTGAGACATCAGATCTTTTATCCTTGAAATATTCTTGAGGTGATAGTAAGCTGATTTTGTTATTGTCTTAATGTGTTTTTCTAAGTTTAGGTCTGCATCCATCACTACACCCAAATTTCTCGCCTGGTTTGTGGTTTTTAGGTGTATAGATTGAAGTTCTCTGGTGACCTGTAATCGTTTTTCTTTGGCACCAAAGACTATTACCTCAGTTTTGTTTTTGTTTAGCTGGAGAAAATTGTGGCACAACCAGTCATTAGTTTCCTCAATGCATTTACCAAGAGCCTGTACAGGGCCTCGATCTCCTGGTGACATTGCGATATATATTTGTGTATCATCTGCATAGCTATGATAGTTTATTTTGTTGTTCTTTATAATCTGTGCCAGTGGGAGCATGTAAATGTTGAACAGAAGGGGTCCCAAGATGGAACCTTGGGAACTCTCCACATGTGATACTTGTCTGCTCAGATGTGAAGTTACCTATTGATACAAAGTATTTCCTGTTTTCTAAGTATGTTTTGAACCAGTTTAGTACAGTTCCTGAAAGACCTGCCCAGTTCTCCAGTCGTTTGAGTAATATGTTGTGGTCAACAGTATCAAATGCTGCACTGAGATCCAGTAAAACTAAGACTGACATTTTTCCACTGTCTGTATTCAGACATATGTCATTAAACACTTTGGTCAGAGCGGTTTCAGTGCTGTGGTTCTGTCTAAAACCTGACTGGAAGGCATCATAGCAGTTATTCTGTGTTAAGAAGTAATTGAGCTGTTGAGAAACTGCTTTTTCAATGATCTTACTTAAAAATGGGAGATTTGAGATCGGCCTGTAGTTATTCATTTGTGTCTTGTCAAGATTGTCCTTTTTCAGTATAGGTTTAATTACAGCAGTTTTTAGTGATTCTGGAAACACACCTGACATTAAAGAAAAGTTTACGATCTGTAACAGGTCTGACTCCAAAGTCTTTGAGACCTTTTTGAAAAAACTTGTTGGCAGGACATCTAAACAGCAAGAGGAGGAGTTCAGTTGACCTAAGATGTCCTCCAGGTCTTTGCTGTTAATAGGGTGAAACTGTTTGATGGTGTTTAAGCAGTTTTTCGGTGGACACAGTACATATCCTGGATCTGCTGTTGATGTACCAATTGTTTGTCTAATCTTTTGGAGTTTTTCTGTGAAGAATTTGGCAAAGTCATTGCAGGCCATGGTCGAATGAAGTTCAGCTGCCACTGACACAGGAGGGTTTATTAGCCTGTCAACTGTAGAGAATAAGACCCGAGCATTATGACTGTTTTTGGTGATGATGTCAGAGAAGTAGGACTTCCTTGCACTCCTCAGTTGTAAATTATAATTGTGAAGTTTCTCTTTATAGATGTCATAATGAACCTGGAGGTTTGTTTTTCTCCATCTACGCTCAGCTTTCCGACACTCTCTTTTTTCATTTTTCACCAGTGTGGAGTTTCTCCATGGAGACTTTTTCCTTCCAGAGATAACCTTCACCTTAATGGGAGCAATAGTGTCCATTACATTTAAGATTTTAGCATTGAAGCTAGTGACGAGCTCATTGACTGAACCTCTGGACAGGTCAGGTGTTAATGGGAAGACCTGGTTAAAGATCTCACTACTGTGTTCAGTTATACACCGTTTTGTGATCACTGCTGTTGACGTATTTGTGTGGGCTAAAATTTTACTTTCAAAGAAAACACAGTAATGATCAGACAGGCCCACATCAGACACTGTAACCTTTGAAATGCTCAGGCCCTTGGAGATCAGTAGGTCAAGAGTGTGTCCTCTATTATGTGTGGCCTCTGTTACATGCTGAGTCAGCCCAAAGTTGCCCAGAGTGTTACTCAGGTCTTTAGTCCCTTTGTCCTGAGGGTTGTCCACATGGATGTTAAAATCCCCAACAATAATTACACAGTCGAAATCAACACAGATCACAGACAGCAGTTCACTGAGGTCATTGAAAAAGTCTGTGCAGTATTTGGGAGGCCTGTAAACATTAAGAAATACAACTTTGGATGGGGCCTTCAGCTGTAAAGCCACATATTCAAAAGACTGAAAACTTCCAGGAGATAGCTGCTTACATTGAAATGATTCATTAAACAAGACAGCAACCCCTTGTAGGATGAAAAAGGCCCCAATCAAGTTCTGTCCACAGGGTTTGGCACGGTGTTGCAAACTCTTGTGATAGTGTTCCTTCCTCAAGGTTCCTTTCACTGTACAAATCCTCTGGAGCACCCCTAGCCATTACACAGCACTGTTCTTGCATCTTTTTGCTTGTTCTGCATCTCACAAATATTCTTCTGTTTGAGCCGAAGGCCTCAAACTTGGACTCCTCTGTCCACAACACCTTTTTTAAGTTATCCACTGTCCAATGTCTGTGCTCTTTTGCCTATCTCAGTTTATTTATTTATTTTATTGTTCAGTCTAAGATATGGCTTTTTCATGACATGAAGCCCAGCATCCTGAGGTCGCCTCTTCACTCGTGATTCTGACTGTGGTTGGGTGCTATTTAGTGCAGCTGCAAGTTGACAACCTGTCTTTGTCTTAAACTACACACTCATTTATCAATTTAATGTCATTTGAATTGTTTATGAAACTGATAAAATTCTTTGTGAATTGCATAAAAAAATTATTTCATTTTTCAAAATTGTTAGTGGATTGTGAAGAGCGCTGAGTGAAAGTGTTTTTGTGACAGAAATTTAAAATGGCAAAAACTGTACTTTGGCTGCACAGTCCTATTAACAAAACTAAAATTGTCATAAAATTTGTTCATTGCTTTGGGGTCAAACTTCCCTCTAGACTGCAGTAGATCTGTTTCCTTCAGTGTACAGTCAATATCAATTTGAAGCTGTCTGTTCCAAAGGTAATTTGGAAATGCTTCCCCAACTTTTAAAGCAGATCCTAGCTTTCTGTTAAAGGGTCTATTGACGCCACTCTTCCTTGCAGCAATTCCAATTCTCAGGTTTTGACAACTTCCAGAATTCCTGCCAACAAAAGCTTTGCATGGCGTTGACCTTCATCAGAGTTTGCATCAGCCAAAACCAATTTTGAAACTAATCATGCTTTCATGACCTAAAGACGAATGGGGAATTCACCTCCCTCTACCCACTCATGTTTGGTGTTACTGCTTATGTTCTAAAGTGCATTTAAAACATGGGAGGGGCATGGTACCAACGACCCTCTGCCTGATAGCAGCTGGTGTCAGCACGGCCCCTCACGATAACCCTCAATGTCTACATGTATTTAAAATTGAAAGGTGGGCACCGGCACCACAGGTGAGGCTGAAAAAACACACCGTCCTCTAGATGCCGTTTAGTATGCCAGACCGGGGCACGCTGCAGCAGCACTACCAAGCCCCACAGAGCCCAGGGCATCCCACCCGACCCAACTCCAGTTTTTATTAGAAAGTAATTGTTATCTAAATAAATAGGTAATCGTTAAAACTGTTTTAACTATAAATATAAATATAAATATAAAAACATCCCATATAAATTTTAAAATAGCCATGTTTGGACAAATCTTTGATTATGTTTGAAAAATAATAAAATGCTTGCTTTTCCAGAAATCCAAGGAAAGGTGATATAGTTAACAGTCAAGGAAAATTAACTTCTTCTGTGATTTCCTCTGCAAAAGTATGAACATGTAATATTTTTCTGTAAAAAAATTAGGTACACTGTGACCTCCTGTCACCCTCCCTGTCACCCTTGTCACACTATCTGGTGGTTCCAGATAAAGTGCTAATATAATGGTTGAGAGTCATATATTTGAGTAAATTTATTCATAGGCGCAGAGAGCAGAAAATGTAGATTTTTTTTTCTTTCACATCTTAATCTGTATGCTGCTGCTGAAGAGTGTAAACACCAGCCACACCACTGAGATGTTAAATGCACTTACAATTCAGCAAGCAAATTTACTTTCATGCATATTTCAGAACAAATATATATTAAATAATTAACTTATTGAAAAAAGTCACAAAAGTCAAACTGTCTCCTACTGTGGACCAATAACAGTCAATAAGGATTAAAATTATTTCAGTGAGTGCCTTATGAACGATTTGTTTCTTTAATAGATACTTAAATAATAGTTCATGTTTTCCATCAGACAGGTATTCTCTGTAAAAGAAATACATTACTCTTTGTAATTGCAGGGTTGTGCGATCCATTAGTTAATACTGACATCATTCATGTCATCTGTTTTTTTAATCCATCGTGAAGTCCTATTGTAAAGTACAACTTTTATCAACTTAATCTTTATCTTGATCAAAGTAAGCAAGGTACGTTTTTCCATAGTCTTCTTAACAATCATTTCTTTTTGCTAGTTTTCCTTCAGCCACTTGTCTTCCTAATGTTTCTACTTCTGTGCAGGAACAAGCTCATCTATACTTAGGCTGCCTTCCAGCCTTTTCTCCATGATGATAAGTAGCTTAACCCCGTCCACCACCAGCTGGGTCAGTGCCACCTCGGTAAAGCCAAAGGTTGCCATGTTGCCTATGTTATATAGTTCCGGGGAATCTGGGAAATGAAAAGATTTGAAAAATTTAAATCCAACACTGACAGTTAGTGGTGTGGGAGGCAGCAAATGTGGTATTGATGTGATACCAAGTAAATACAGCATGAGTATTGCTAAAACCAAATACCAGTACTGATACTTTTACCTCAGGGGTCTCAAACTCATGGCCCACGTCACCCCTACTTGCGTATGTTGACGTGAAGAAATATAACACAATTTGGCCCTTGAAGTTACATTTTTTGTTAGGGAGGATTTGTTCGTTGTTGAGTGCAATGTTAAAATAAGTTCTTTAAAAAGCAAAAAATGATTTAATATGAATTAATTCAAAACTTAGTCAAAGTTTTGAAGCTATGAAATATCAGATCTAGGTCTTCTGTTTACCTGTTTTGTCCATGTTGATCCTCAGTCTTTTCAGGACATCCTTAAGGTGTTTATGTTTGGGAAGGTGTTGCAGTTTGATGAGGACGCTGATCCTCAGACCTGTACCCACATTAGCCGGGGAGCTCGTCACCCATCCCAACTGCTGCTTCCAGATAAACGGATGTCTGAGACCTCTGTAGTACTTCTCCAGCTAGATACAAACAATCAGTCTTCATGAGTTCAACCTGGTTTCCCTGGTGGAGCTTTTGCAGTTACTTTTTAATGCCCTAAGTACTTTTTCTAGAACTAGCATAAGTGAAAAACTTCATCTATCCATCCATTCATTTTCTTTTGCTTATCTGGTGCTGGGTTTCAGGGGCAACAGCCTAAGGTGAGGAGGTCCAGACCCCCCCGCCTCCCGCCTCCAAGCTCACCTGTTGGAGAACTGAGAAATTCCCAAGCCCAGACCACCTCAGATGGCTCTTTTCAAGCTGGAGGAGTAGCCCCTCTGCTGTGAGTCCCTCTTGAATGACTTGAACTCATTAGCTGTCGCAGCCAGAGAAAACTATCTCCAGTTTCCACTGCTTGTATTGTGCTTAACACCTCGGGACTTGCACCAGAAAATAAAAAATCCAGTAATTCTAGGGGGTGCTGGGTTTAGGGAAGTTACGCAAATTTGCGCAGGTTTAGTAAACCTAGTGCTAGAAAGCCAATCCAGCACTCCGCAGCTCCCATGCCACTGTCTGTCTCCGCTGGCAGTCCAGCCGTCCGCCTCTGCTGGAGGGTCCGAGGGGCCTGTTCAGCCGCCTGTCTCCGCTGGACAGTCCGAGGGGTCCGTTCAGTTGCCTAACTCCGCTGGAGGGCCCGAGGGGTCTGTTCAGTTGCCTGTCTCCGCCGGAGGGTCCAGTTGTCTTCTGTTTCAGCTGGGGGTTCTGGAGAGCCCAGCCAGCATCAAGCCACGTCAGCTGGGGGTTCAGGAGAGCCCGGCCAGCATCAAGCTATGTCAGCTGGGGGTTCTGGTGAACCCAGCCAGCATCATGTCGAGTTAGCTGGGGGTTCAGGAGAACCCAGCCAGCATCACACCTCGTCAGCTGGAGGGTCCGAGGAGCCTGTCCAGCCTCAGGTCTCACCAGCTGGGGGTTCAGGGGAACCGAGCCAGCGTCACGCCTCGTCAGCTGGAGGGTCCTAGGAGCCCGGTCAGCATCACGCCTCCTTAGCTGGGGGTCCTGGAGGACCCAGCCAGCACATCCTCGTGTCCACTGACGGCTCTGGGGAGTCCGTTCAGCCACCACCTGCTCCACCACCTGCAACTTCCACATCTGGTTCCGCAGCTGCCACGCTGCTTCGCAGTCGGCCTTCAGACCTGCTCTTTCGCCACCGCTGCCTTCTGTGTGGCCGGCCTCCGGACCTGCTCTGTCGTTGCCACTGCCTTCCGTGTGGCCAGCTGCTTTCGCGCAGTCGGTCCGGAATTCGATTTTGGATTTTTGTGCTGTTGACCCCCTGAACTGCTAAATTGGAGGGGGGGTACTGTCACGGTTCTGGGTCATTTTGACCCAGCATTTTCAGTTTCTTATATTCCTTTGTATTATGGTTTGTATTCTGATGCTTTTGTTATGCTTTGTTGTTTATTAGTATACTTATACTGGAACATTTTTGTGTTAATTAGTAAATATAACATAAAAATGTTCCAGTTTATTCTGACTTAAGATTTTGTTTTTAGGTTTTGTGTCTTGTGCCTTCATATTTAGTGTAGGTTTAGTTCTGTGTCTAGTCTGCGTCTTTGTGAATTGTTTCCTGTTTTATTTTTAAGGTTTATGTCTTACGTCAGTGTTTCTGGCTTCGCTCCCCCTGTCTCGTTAGCCCTAATCTCTCCCAGCTGTGTCTTCCTCCTCTTTCCTATTCCTTGATGACTTCCTCAGTGTATTTTAGCCCCGTGTGTCTCTGTGTCAGTGTCGCATCGTACCCTCAGATTTGCCTGTGTGTTTCCGGTTTCAACTTTCATTGTTCAGTTTATGTTTTGTTCTTTGCCAGCATTAAAGCTGTGGTTTTTGAGTTGCTATTTTGTCTCCACGAGTCCTGCGTTTGGATCCTCATCTCCGCCTGCCTGCACACAGAGCCCCTGACACAGGATCCCCCAAGGGACGTGTCTGAATCCTCTCAGTCCACAAAACACATGTACACATGATAAACTCCCATGCACAATCAAATATCATTGAGAGGATAAAGAGTTCATCCAGCACATGACTAGGATGAAAAGTGCATTGTTCTTCCTTGCTATAGATCTGATAATAATTATAAAATTGGTCAGTGGCCTGCAAATTAGGGTGTCCTGGTGCCATGTGTACTTTATAAACATCCTAATGTTTATAAGTGCACATGGCACATCCTAATCCTTGTCGACAAATTAAGATTTCAACACAAGTCCAATAAGAAACCTGAATGTTGTTGCCCAAGTCAGTGTTGAAGTTTCCCATTAGGACAATGAAGATGCTAGGTGGGGAACACTCAGCACCACATCCAGCAGCTTGAAGAAGAGTAGGGACTCTCAACTGTTGTTTGGTGCATAAACGTGCAAATGACAGTCAGCACCTATACCCAATCTGAAGAAGCAGAGAGGCAGCCCTCTCATCCACTGGGAAAAACCCCAATATACAAGCAACAAGTTGGGGGAGGGGGTACAGTGAAAATTTTATTATTATTATTTATTCATGTTTATTAAAATTTACCTTTTGCAAGTTGATGCAGATGCATTGAAAAGCTTGAGCCACATTGGCATCTTCTCGCGTTGATACCAGCCTGAGGTGCTCATCTATGTTGACCCAGACCAACAGGCTCCTGTCTTCACTCACCCTGCATGAAGAATTATGGCACATTAAATATCTGACTTAGATTAATTTTAAACATCACAGACTGATAGTGACTATAGATTGTATTTAAAAGATGGATGTAGCCAAGATTGTAAATGAACTGATTCTTATATAACCCAGAGCACTCAAAGCACTTTATACAACATGCCACATTCACCCATTTACACAAGCACTTTTTTCTATGCTTTTAAGTGCTTTCTAACTAATATTTACACACATTCATACTCGGATGGATGTATTGGAGAGCAACTTGGGGTTATTATCTTGCCCAAGGATATTTGGCATTCAGACTGGGGGAGCTAGGGATCAAACCACCAGCCGTCCCATTAGCAGATGACCTGCTCTACCCCCTGAGCTACAGCCACCCCCATATCACTTATTAGTTTAAAAAGTCCTGATTTTGAAATCTCAAGCTGTCTTTTAACTATTGCCATTTCATTTCATTTTGAAAACTGATATCATGAGCAAGAGATCGATCTTGTCAACCACAAAACAGGTCAGTGCTAAAGTATACCCTGCTTAATCTTCTAGGTACAAATAGTGACCATAACATGAGGTGTAAGGATTTTAGGTCACACACACAGACAGACATGTTTTACATGGCTAAAACAACTTGGGGTCAAATTGACCGCAGAGGAACACCGTATGCAAAATCTGTAAAGCTCACTGAATCTTTTATTTATGCTTTATATGTTTTACACTTCTGCACAGTGGAAGATTATGGCATTTATGAAAATCAAAATTTTAACTACCTGCGACCAGAGCAGGTTCTATATCCATGAAAACAATACTGACCAAACTGCCCTGGCATCAGGCCAGTCCCGGGCCACACCTATGCGGAGCTGGAAGGAAGTTGGAGCTTTAAGATTCAGCTCACTCTGTTGCTCTTGGCTTAAGTCCGTTAGTAAGAGAAGTCGACCTGCCAGCTTCTGTTCCAGTTGCTCCAAAGCTGAAAAGCAGGAGACTGGTAACTAGTCTGGTGTCATTGGTACCTTGTTGACAAAACATCTTAATGTTACAAGTAACACTTAACTACTCTTAACTATAGACTCGCTCAAGAGTCACACATGGCATTGTCTTCATTCTTGACATGAGGCATCAAGGGTTAACTGTCACAATTAGCAGTTTTTCAAATCGAAAATGAATGCTCAATAAAAACCTACTTTCAAAAACCATTTTCAAATTCCAAATTAAATAACACATTTCCAAAAGTAAGTAAATGGATTCAGAAATCAAAGATTTATTTCTGATTTTTAAAATGCGATTTTCATTTTCTCATTTTCAAATCCATTTCCTCACCGCATTTCCGTTTCCTGTTAGCCTGTGGATTAGGATTATATGGATGGTGGATTATATTAGCATATGCATTAGCTTTTGAATTAACTATGGGATTAGCTCTTGGATTAGCTAACAGATTAACTACATCTTTTAGCATTTCCTTGATTCTTCTGGTCCTTGAAAATGCAATGGAATTCACCATGCTGTGCAATATAAGGAGCTCTCTGATTTGTTAGAGACAGGCTGCCTGGATTTTTATACACCCTGTGCTGTAGCTTTGCACTCCTAAGAAGTGGGTGTGCTTGTACAAAGGGCATTTAGCCTCTGAATTTGTACTCTGACCAACATGGATATCTGAAGAATATGTAGTGAAATGTTGAGCCAAACTTTAGAGTGTGCACCTGTGGACTCAGCCTGATCATTTTTTTTTTTTTTGTCTTTTTACAGCTTTATTTGAGTGAAGTGAAGTGTGTGCAGTGAAGAGTGACAGGAAAGCATGGGAGAGAGAGTGAAGGGAAGACATGCAGCAAAGGACCATGGGTCAGATTTGAACTCGGGCTGGCCGCTCTCAGCCATGCAGCATATGGTCGCCTGCTCATCTCAGTGAGCTAAACCAGTGTGGTGCGCGTTGCACTGCTCTTTAAGGATCATCCTAGCATATGAAAATATTACATTTCTCCAGTACTGCTAGGTACCGTTTTTAGTACGCTAATGTGCTCTTCACAAATAAAGCTTAAAGCAACTGTAACAACTAGCACCGAGCCCTGTTAGATTTACACAGTGTGTAAAGTTACAGCCATTGCTCTAAATTGCTGTAACCTACAGCCATTATAATCATGATTAAAATGCTGTCTATAAATAGTCCAGATGTTACCACATAACTTTCTAATACTTTGAGTTAAAAGAACTGAAACAGGGTGTTTATAATGATAGCTGTCACTTTTGTTATTCCTTATATTACTCGCCTCTGCTAAGGCAAAGAGTAGAGAGACTTAAGAGATTTAAGTTCATTTGTTTTAATTACAGGACTTCACACATTCATTCTCAGCTGGACATAGAGAGGCTGGGATTAGGTGAATATGGTCCTATATGGTATGAATATGAATATGGTAATTATCTAACACAGTATGTTGAATTGTAGCAATAAATGTCTATCATATTGTAACCTACAGTACCCTTATCTAGTCAAACGTGTTGTAAAGATAAAGAGTGAAATGTAGTTATTAATAAAATATATGTGATGAAAACCAAAGATGAAACTGATTCAGTTTATTAATTTTCTTTGTATGCTTTGTAGGTTCTGTGCCTGATACTGTGGTGTATACCGTAAATGATGTGGAAACACACACATTTACACATTTTCCTGTCTCTTTCGAAATCTGAGCTTTGATTGTTAAATATAAACAATGAATGCATTTAAAGCAGAAATTGGACACCGAGCATCAAAAGTTCGGTTAAATAACATGAGTACTGTAAAGTTTTGTTTCCTAACCCAGAAGCTGGGGATGGCTTAATCTTGACAAGGAGGCAAACCTCAGCACTTTACATTCTGCACCTTATTTCTGTTCAATAAAGTGCTTTAAACTAAACCCTAAATTAAATCCCATTGAGCATTTTTTAAAAGTGATTTTTGTTCAAATTCCTAGCTTAGACTTTAAGGCTCCCAGTGTGTCAATCAAATGGCACAAATCATCTGTGGAGTACCCTTCCAACCACTACGGGACATTTGCAACACTCGGACCAGGAAATGGGCACACAACATCATCAAGGACCACACCGACCCACAGCACACACTGTTCACGCTCCTGCCATCTGGCAGATGCTACAGGAGTGTGAAGCAAGGACAGCCAGACTTAAAAACAGTTTCTATCCACAGGCAATCAGGCTACTGAATCACTGAAATATTGTGGAACTGTAATTATCTTAACTTGTAAATTTGCATTTGTTACATACTCTGTATATATTACCACTGTGACAGTATTGCAACTACTTGCAGTTTAAATTCTGACTACACCCATACATAAACTACAAGTGCTACAAATCACTTGTTTTACTGCATTATTTTCTATGCTATTTTCTAAGCTTAGGATTAGGTTTACTCTATATTTTAGTTAGTTGTTTCTTACTGCAAAGTAAGAATTTCATTGCTCCGTGTAACCACTTGTGTTTTGCAGTGTATATGACAATAAACTTCTTGAATCTCGAATCTGTAAAACACAATGCAAAATGGAAAAAAGAGCACATTAGCACACTAAAAACAATAGCTAGCTAGTACTGCTGTGATGTAATATTTTCATAAGCTAAGATGATCTTCAAAGAGCGTGGCTACATGCAGTGACACTAGTGTTAGCCATTCTACATGCAGTGACACTAGTGTTAGCCATTGTGGTGACAAACTTCTTTATTCTGTGTATTGATCACTTTAGTAATAGTAATATCACTTTCTCACTTAGATGCATGTATGCATGTCACAAATGGACCTTATTGCAAATACACACACACAGTGGGGCATTGTAAGTTCATGGGAGATGTTAAACAGATAGTGAGACTCCTTGTCCATATCTCAGAGGGGAAGGAGGGAGGATTTAGGATGTAAATTCTTAGGCAACAGCTAAGTGAAAAACAAATTTGTAATTTTCTTTCCGAGTGGAAAGTCCAAGAGGGTTTATTCTATTCTATTCTATTCTATTAGCCCAGTAATTGACTGTCAACTTTTCCAATGTGTAGTCTGTCACCCTGTAAAACCTGGGATGGGCTCCAGGTCCTTGTGACCCTGAATTGGATGGATGGATTGATGGACTGATTGTGTTTTTGTACTGGCACTCTACTTTGTTAGTACTGAAATAAAGACTTGCAGTACCTTGCCTAGCCAGTGTGAGAAGCTGTCTGCGCTCTCCTCGGCTGCAGTGTGTTGGGAAGCAGAAATCTTCAATACCTCGAACAACACTGACCTCACAGCGTACAGCGTACGATCTGTCCAAGTCATCACCACCCTACACACACACACACACACACACACACACACACACACACACACAATTTATAAGCCAGATCAACTGGGATGGGAATTGATTATAAAATCAATTTAAAAAATCAATCAATAAAATTAATGTCCATATGAACATTACTTTAAATTTATTGGACATTATAGACTGCTCCAATATTTTCATCCTCCGACACACAAACTGAAATCGGCTTATTGTAGGGCACACACACACACACACACACACACACACACACACACACACACAACTCATTTTTGTACCCAACCTTGCCTCCCTTTTTCAATATAGTTCACTTTGGGGGCCTGTGGTTTGACCACAGCCTTCAATTCATGCTGCGATTATTTTTGAGTTTATTATTCACAGTGTTTTGAGTAGCTACCTTCAAGTTGTCATAGTTCAAATCACTCTCTGGTGTCTGGCTGGTGATCTTCTGTTCATGATATGCTTCAATAACTCGGTCAAAGAAATCACAGAACAGGATGTAGGACTCGGCATCACCGGCAACACACCCGACAGATACAGGACCTAAATAATCTCCTTCATTAAAAAAAAAAAGGAACAAAAGTGACAGAAGGACCTAGTGAATAATCTGAACATTTACCTAAAAATTTCTCCACAGATGTTCATGGAATTGCCACTTTGGACTTCATTCGTTTAAAGTTTCTTTCAATAAATCTCCAGAGTAATTAGTAAAACAGTAAGTAAAGTAAAACAAATTAAAGTGTTTAAACTTAAAGTATGTAAACTTTTTGCATCCATCAGAGCATGAATGCGTGTGAATATTAGATAGCACTTAAATAGGGTAAGCATATAAAAAGTGCTTGTGTGAATGGTGTGAATGAGGCAATTTGTATAAAGCACTTTGAGGGCTCAGTTAGAGTAGAAAAGCACTTTATAAGAACTAGTCCATTTACCATTTACCATCAAATAGAAGACTGAAAGTCCAAAGCTGAAAATGCTGTTTAAAAAATCCAGGATCATGACAGATAGAGATACAGCATTGCAAGGTGGCTGTAGCTCAGGTGGTAGAGCAGGTCAACTACTAACCAGAAGGTTGGTGGTTTGATTCTAGTCTTGTCCAAGGATTTTGGCATGCCAAATATCCTTGGACAAGATACTAACCACAGGAGACACAGGGATGAGACAAAGATTCAAAAGGAACCTGACCAACAAGAAACCATGAACCATAAAAGCAAATAAACTCAAACACATAAAAAGAACCAAACGCAACAGTAAACTGTATACAACTTGAACTTAAATCAGCATTACAATGCAAAGAAAAATCTCACACATACAGAATAACTCAAAACCCTGTTACATCACCTGGTTCCTCCAGGCCGGGACGAATGACATCATCAAAGATTACTCCACTCTGGGTGCAGCGGCTAAACTGTCGGCGGTACAGATCCAGTGTGAGGATTCGACCCATCCAGGTAAAGTTCCTGCACAAGTCAGGAAACTCCTCTTGAGGGAAACCTCTCTTCAGGTGAAATTGGGCCATGGGGTCAGGGGGAATCAAATTCTTAACAGAAAAGACAAACACAGAAGAGAGAGTAAAGTGACCAACATATTTTTTCACTATTATATTAATAACCCAGAGGTCACTGCTGTTCACAGAGTAATACACCACATATTTGAACCAGGTCTCCTAATATATGACCAGGACAGCAGAGGTTTATGCATATTACAGATTATTGGAGCTAAGTTTTCAACATTTTTCAAGTGCTTTGTATTCCAAACACTAGCATTCGAAAAAGGTTTTGCTAACAAGAAAGTTACAGAGTGCAATATGGTGGACAAAGTATGTAACATTAACAAACATAATGTCGTTTAAGGGTGGTTGTCCTAGACTTTTTTGAATTTTTCATTTATCTGTCATTTTAAAAGTGATACCAATGTATCTTCAAACAGCCAATACCCCGCTCATATGTCAGGGTCTATTCATGATCTATTCAGGCTCTTTGGTGAAACTAGTCACATCGGTGCCATTAAATACTCAGATGGTTCATTTAGGACTACTGTAAGACCCAACCCATCAAAAAATGACGTGTTTATTAACCCTTATAACAAAATCCACAAGCATTTTCTTGCTATATCATGTTGTGTATGTTATATTTTTATAATATATTTATTGTATATTTTTTGTATTGCATTTGATACATTGGGCATTTTTGATGATCATGTTGATGAGATAGAGGTCTCAGAAACTCATGTATCAAATATGAGTTTAAGGGCATTATAGGGTTAACAGAATAACACAGCCACAATGCTGAATGATGAATGTAATGTCATCTTTCTGTTACTTTATTTTAATGAAATTTTTCATCCTTTTTTCTTTAGCTAACAAAAGGTACAAAAAATTAAATAAATAAACCTTTTGCTATGATCTTACACTGCATTCATGTTATGTGAATAGATTTTGACAGCAATTCAAATCAGTCAGGAAAACTGCTAAGAACTGTTCCACTTTGTGAAAACAGTGAGGCTGCTGAGTGTCTGTTGTTAGTTCAGTTCTGCAAAATCATCAGTCATCAAGAATATCTAATCCATAATTACTTTCTAATATACTCTGTTTCTATGTTTGACTGCAGCTGTAGATGACACAATTTCTTTTCATTGAATTACAATGTATCACACTGCTTATTCTTATTCTTACATTGATATGATTACCTCTAAAATTGGCCGGTATTTCACCTCCTTAGGAAATGTAACTGGAGCTGAGCAGAAGGCAAACAGTTAAGAGATCAAAATTTTAATCAAACAGATTAACAGTACTAAAGACAGAAACACAGTCAGTCTTAAAAATCTTCATATAAGTATGAAAATATTGGTCCAGAGACAAGATCAGAAAGGACTTCAGTTAACAGATAGTCTAGTGGTGAAAACTTGTTTGATTTTCTACTTAAAATGCTAGCATTCTTTATGCTTCAATATACTGTAAATACTGATTAATGTTTGTATCAGGTTTGTAACTATACTTGATTGTAAATGTATTAGCATTTAATGTTATTCTGACTTTAACCTGTTTATACCACTGGTTACATTATCAGTTAGATCATCTTCTCAGTTTTAGTAACATAAAAGATGTTAGTCACGCAGTGTATGGCAAAACAAATCTTTATTACAGTGAATGGAAAAAACAGAACCATGCAGTGAAAATGATGGGACACTCACGTTTGACCTTCCACATATTGTCGTCTTGATGGAAAAACAGATGGCTGTCTGTACAACACCAACAAAATATCTAAGAATAGTTGTGTTTGTGGTGAGCATCTCATCCTGCAGCCTGCAGGAGTCCAGTTACAGTCCGCATAATGTCACCCTTTTTATAACCACACACAACACACCACTGCTGCTATGTTTGAACTGCTCTGAATGTGTGTTTGGGAGGTCATGCTCTAATCCTTCAGTTCAGAATGTATGACATCATGTTTTTTTGTTTTTTATCTTCTATTCTATTCTTACAGTCCATATGGCTTTGAGCAGTCTTGTCACTGTTCACATGGCTTGATTCTTTTTTTGAATTTACTTAAAAATGTGCTCAATAGCAGCTTTCTGTGAAATCAAGTCTTGACAGTGATGATCTAGTGGTGCTGTGTAGATGCCTTTTCTGAAATTAAAGACACAGTTTCCTAACTAGCTAAAGTGCATCACATTTAAGCCTTTTCTCTCCCCTGTCTTACCTGCAACACACGACACTGGTGGAACTTCACTTCCACCTGATAAAAATTAACATTGACTACTAGGTGTCAAACACTAGGTGTACCAATATAGAGGGTAGGTAGAGTCACAGAGGGAGAAAAACACTAGTAGCCTGACAGTTTTATTTTGCAAAGGTTAAATTAAAGCAAAGGATGTATAATACATAGTTCTTCAACTCCACCACTTACAGTACATACAAATATTCACTTGTTCCACATTTTGTAATATTAAAACCTTAATCCACTGGGATTGCAAACATTTTTTGCCTCAAAACTCTACACACTGCTCCTCCAAATGACCAATTTAAAAAAGGTTTGCATGAAATTCTTGAAAAACAAAAATATGACTTGAATGAAGGACTAAATGAATCAAATGTATCAAAATAAAGGATTTTGTATTTTAATAATGAATTTAGCAATAAAATATGAGTTAGTAAAGTATTTTACTCATTTCAGAATCAGTATCAGAATACTTTATTAATCCCTAAGGAAATTATGTGGGTTATAGTTGCTCTAAGACAGTAACAGTAACAGACTAAACTATTTAAATAATACAATATGTTACTGAGTTTATAGATTTAAGAAATAGTGCTAATATATACAAATCACTCAATTATACATATCAAGAATATTGCAGAGGTAAGAATATTATAGGGGTGGAATATATATGATTGACATTAGACTCTAACCTGTGAACTTTGTCAATTGCTATTTTACTGTAGAGCATGTGCAAAAAGGGTGTAACTATTGCAGTGTTTAGAATGTGTTAGATGGAGGAGTTGTACAGGGAGCTGGCCACGGGCAGGAATGATTTACTGAACGACACAGGAAATCATTCCTGCCCGTGGCCATCTCCCTGAACAACTCCTCCATCTAATACAATTTATTTTCTTACTTTTTTAATTTAATTTGAATTAATTATTATTCTACTACTACTACTACTGCATCAGAGATGCATCAACTTGGAGTTAATATCTTGACCCAGGATATTTGGCATGCAGATTGGAGCAGCCAACCTTCCAATTAGTAGATGACCTGTGCTACCTCCTGAGATACAGCCACCTGAAACTAAAACCGGCACTCTTAAATATCTGTTAAGATGATCTAAAATAAAAAATTAAATGTTATTCAGAACATTCTTACTTTTGTATGTATTGTATCCATAGTTTAAAAGCATCATTACCACATCATAAAACATCTAAAATGCTTCTGTGGTGTTTACAGTAAGATGGGTCCTCAGCATAGACTATAAAATCCATATAACTGCACTGTTTCAACTTGTACCAAAAGTGCAAATTTTGCACATTACACCAGCTTTTAAATCCTAACAGATACGCAGCTAGGCTGAGTCTTGCAGCCATGTATTCTTAAATTGTCCATGTGATCTGGACACACCTATGTGTCTAGTGACACTGGAAGGTTAAATGACAAAGGCATGACACAAAGTAATGCAATCTGTTACCCAGTAGCTCAGTAGGTTAGTTTCTGCAACTTCACTTACATAATTTCCATATGGAATAATAAAGTATTCTGATTCTGATTCTGAAAAACAATTAACAAAAAAGCTAACTACTTTCTACATGGGGTATGTAAATAAGGTAATGCAATGTGATATAATTAGAAAGTAACAAATAATGTGAATGGCACCAAAGCTGGACTGGTAATCTGGAATGTTGGGCACTTGTCTGGTTGGTCAACACACTTGGGAACCAGCCCTACAAACACTGACATTAGCCCAACAGTATCGGTAATTTTCATTACCGACTCTGTCTTGGCCAATTAAAGGGGGTAAAAGGGCATGTAGCCAGTTGAAGAATACACAATGCCTGAGCTCTTTCTCATCGCGGGGGTCTTGAACAACACTGGCCTGATAATGGGATTGTTTTTCAGTGCTGTCTAATAGCCATAATCACTTTCTCTTGCTGAAAACACATCCTTGTTTTTGGTTAACAACTGACTAAATTTTTGGCACTGGATGTCCCGTGTGTTTGCTTGAACGGGAACTGTTTAGTCTCACCCCATTTCAACATTTTCTATGGTTTCTTCGAGACTGAAGAAGTCACTTGGATGAGTGACGAAACGTTTCTCCCACTGAAAACGCTATGTCCAGATGTACAGAATCAACCTTTGGGGATTTACTTACCTGGATGATTGCATCAAGATTGTCCACTTCTTAATTTAGTCTAAAGTTGAGGTTTTCCCTCAGTTCTTGAGGGAGGGAAGTGAGCAACCTACACTACTTCCGGCGCCACTCCGAGCTGGCAGCCAGTATCAGCAGCTCCGACCTGACCGAGTCCTTTTTTCTCTTTAATATATGTTTGTTGTTCTTGTGTTTCTTGTATTTGTTTTTCTATTGCCCCAAAATGGAGCTCAGAATTTTATGGACAATCGTGTCCTTTGTTACATTTTTTATGGCATCGGTGTCCCGAGAGCGCGTGGAGGTCCGACCTCCCATTGTTTACAGCAGAGATCAGCTGTTAGCCCTCGGGGCCTCTGCTGCCCTGCCTACCGCCAAGCAAGCCAACATCCCCCGAGAGGTGAGGAGGAAGAGACGCGGTACTCGGGCTGGGATTGGGCGTCGCAGTAAAGTTAGAAGGTACAGGCCAGCGATTCCATCTATTATTATGGGGAATGTGAGATCTCTCCCCAACAAAGTAGACGAGCTGGCGGCTCTTACCCAACATCAGAGGAGCTACAGGGAGTGCAGCCTGATGTGCTTCACAGAGTCGTGGCTAACTGTGCTAACTCCGGACTCACACGTAAACATGGATGGTTTTCATCTGATCCGGGCCAACAGAACAATGGAGAGTGGTAAGAACCTTCACCCAGTATGTCACCTGCCACACCAGAGACAATAAAACATTGGACTTATTGTATGCCAACACCAAGGAGGCATACAGCTCATCACCTCCCCCTCCCCTGGGGGGCTCAGATCACAACCTGGTTCATCTCCAGCCTGTGTATAAACCTCTAGTACACAGGGAACCAGTTGTGAAACGCACAGTAAGGAAATGGTCGGCAGAGACTGAAGAGGCCCTGAGGGACTGTTTCTGTTTCAACTGTGTGGGTCAACCTCTGCTGCCCTTTGGAGGATGACAACAGCATCACAGACCGCATTACGGATTACATGAACTTCTGTGTGGACAACACCGTACCCATCATAAAGGTACAGTGTTTTTCTAACAACAAGCCATGGATAAATCCTGAAATTAAGGCTCTCCTCAAGGAGAAGAAGAGAGTCTTTAGATCTGGAGACAAACAGGAGCTGAGAGTTGTCCAAAAGAAGCTGAAATGGAAGATAAGGCAAGGGAAGGAAAACTACAGGAGGAAGATGGAAGAGCAGCTGCAACAGGACAACATCAGAGGGGTTTGGAACAGCCTGAAGACAATCTCAGGACAAAAACCAACCCCCCAGGCTGCAGGAGACTTGGGGTGGGTGAATGACCTAAATAAATATTTTAATAGGTTTGATCAACCACCCACCCCTCCCCAGCATCGTCCCCCTGCTGCAATCTCCTTCATCTTCAGGGACTGCCTGTCCTTCATCTCAGGACTTCACACCTCTCAGCTTCTCACCTCCCAGCTCCCAGTCATCACACCCACCCCGGCTTCTGTGGACTCCAACATACACCCCTCCCCAAAATCCAGTCTTTCTATCTCAGCACTTCAAGTGAGGAACGAGCCAGAAGATCAAGGTGCAGAAGGCTGCAGGTCCAGATGGCATCGGCTCCAGGCTCCTGAGGTGCTGCGCAGATGAACTGTGTGGCATCCTAGGATATCTGTTCAACCTGAGCCTGTCACTGGGGAAAGTACCATAGCTGTGGAAGACATCCTGTGTGGTACCGGTACCAAAGACCTCCCATCCCAAGGACCTCAGCAGCTACAGGCCGGTAGCCCTGACATCACATCTGATGAAGACCCTCGAGAGGTTGGTTCTAAACCATCTGCGCCCCCTGGTGAGGTCTTCATTGGATCCGCTGCAGTTTGCTTACCAGCCTGGCATTGGGGTGGAGGACGCCATCATCTACCTCCTGCACCGAGCTCTGACTCACCTGGAGAAGCCAGTGAGGATCATGTTCTTTGATTTCTCCAGTGCTTTCAACACCATCCAGCCACAACTTCTGAGAGACAAGCTGGAGCTATCGGGAGTGGACCACCACATGTCCCAGTGGACTACCTCACAGGATGCCCACAGTATGTGAGGACACAGGGCTGTGTCTCTGATACGCTGGTCTGCAGTACGGGGGCCCCACAGGGAACTGTGCTGGCACCATTCCTCTTCACCCTGCAGACTTCTCCATCAGCTCCCCACGCTGCCACCTACAGAAGTTCTCTGACAACTCTGCCATAGTCGGGCTCATCACAGGTGAGGACGACTCAAGGTACAGACAGTGGACTCTGGACTTTGTAGACTGGTGTCAGCAGAACCACCTGCTGATCAACGCCGGGAAAACCAAGGAGTTGGTGGTGGACTTCCGGAGACGCAGACTCACCACACTGACACCGGTGAACATCCAGGGAGTGGACATTGAGATAGTGGACTCTTATAGGTACCTGGGTGTTCACCTGAATAATAAACTGGACTGGAGCCACAACACAGATTCTATGTGACAAACCTTAGTGTGCCCATAGCTAATGTGTAGCTAATGTTGTATGCTGTGTGTGATGTTCAAATGAATCAGAATAAAAGACATACATCACTCAGGTGAAAAGAAAAAAAAGTGTAGCGAGAGGTTCCACAAGGGTGCAATATGTACATGAGAGTGGTTCCTGATTATGTGTGTCCATATTAACTTATATGAGCAAGCATGTGCGCGCTTTCTGCTTTTATTATGCACACTACGCTAGACACATGCACTTCTTAATTAGAGTTTAGACACTGCTGACTGGCAGTCTCAAATTACTGGATATCTTTTTATATCCTTCTCCTGTTTTGTAAAGTTCATCTATCTTCTCCTGGAGATCCTTTAATAATTCTTTTGCTTTCACCATGCTCCCAAGCCTAGAAACTGACGTTTTATAGCCATACACTTATTACAAGCGAACAGATCACAGGGAAGAATAGCTGCCTTTAGTAGTCATTTAAACCTGTGTGTGTCAACTTGTGTGTGTTATCATGCTAAAAGTTTCAGGTTATGTAAAATTTTGATCAGGGTGATTTGGGTTGTTTTCTGTTGCCATTATGATTTATGTTTTTCATATTGTGAAACATCCTGCAAAACAACCTGACAAAACAAAACAAACAACCTGATTTAATTTCTCTAAATCTGAAAGTGGCTATGCAGTGACATTCCCCATCATAAAATACAATGGTGTGAAAAAATGTTTGCCACCTTCCTGATTTCCTGTTTTTCTGTTTGTCACACTTAAATGTTTCTGATCATTATAAAAATGTAAATATTACACAAAGATAACGCAAGTAAACACAAAATGCAGTTTCTAAATGAAGGTATTTATTATTAAGGGGAAAAAATCCAAAATTATATGGCCCTGTGTGAAAAAGTGACTGTCCCTAAACCTATTAACTTGTTGGATCACCCTTAGCAGCAACAGCTCCAATCATGTGCAATAACTGGCACTGAGTCTTTTACAGCTGTGGAGGAATTTTGGTACATCTTTGTAGATTTGTTGTAATTCACCCACCTTGGAGGGTTTTTGAACATGAACCGCAGCTTCTCAGCGGAAGCTGTGGGATGGCAGCGGAAGCTGTGGCATGGCCACAGCTTCTCAATCACATTCGTGTTAGGAATTTAACTAGGCCATCACAAAGTCTTAATTTTGTTATTCTTCAGCCATCCAGAGGTGTTGGATCATTGTCCTGATGCAGAAAGTGCGCTTCAGCTTAAGGTTAGAGCAGATGGCTGGAAAATCTCCTTCAGGATGTTTTGGTAGACAGCAGAATCCAGGCTTGAATTTACCAGAGGAAGTCTTCCAGGTCATGAGGCATTAGAACAGCTCCAGACCATCACACGTTGTCGATGTGCTCTTGGAGTAAAATTGGTATTTTGAGGTTTTGTTCCCTGCACCTTCGGTTTGGGATATGGGGCTTGACTGTCCTCTGCACTTATGTGCCGAATAGCGGTTCAGAGCACCCAGCCTTCTTGGAGTCCCTGGGCAGGATGCTTGAGGATGCTCCACCTGGGGACTCTGTTGTTCTACTGGGAGACTTCAAGGACAGTGAGACCTGAAGAGGAGTGACTGGGAGGAATGGCCTCGTGGATCTGAACCTGAGTGGTGTTTTGTTGTTGGACTTCTGTGAAACCACAATTTGTCCATAACGAACACCATGTTCAAATATATGGGTGTTCATAAATGCATGTTGATCGATTTTTGTAATCGTATCACCAGACCTGCGGCCGTATGTTCTGGACACTTGGGTAAAGAGAGGGGCTGAGCTGTCAATTGATCATCATCTGGTGGTGAGCTGGATCAGGTGGCGGGGGAGGATGCTGGACAGACCTGGCGGGAACATTGAGTCCAAATGGACCATGTTCACGACCTCCATTGCCGAAGTCGCTGCACTGAGATTCAAGATTCAATTCAAGATTGAAGATTCTTTATTTGTCACATGCGTAGTTATACAAGTACAATACATAGTGAAATGTGACCTGATGGAAATTTACAGCTAGTGTACATTGCGTGGGTAAGGTGTTAAAGTGTCTTGTGCTGTAGTAAAGCCAGATCAGGATGAGCTGCGACTGCAAGGTGGTTGGTGCCTGTTGTGGTGTTAACCCCCTGAACCAAATGGTGGACACCAGAGGTGAAGGGAGCCACCAGGCTGATGAAGGAGTCCTGTTAGGCTTCATTAGCCTGTGGGACTTCAGAGGCACCTGATAGGTACCACACTGCAAATTTTAGATATCACCCAGAATCCCACCTGAATTAAATGATTAGTTCATTACCAGGCCTCTGGAGAACTTCAAGAAATGTTGAGGAGGTAATTTAGCTATTTAAATCAGCTGTGATGGATCAAGGACACATCTAAAACCTGCAGGACACTGGCTCTTGAGGCCTGGAGTTGGCCACCACTGCTTTAGATCGTGGCACGATGTGGTGCTTTTTTTACATCTTTTAGTCTGCTTCACTTTGTCAGACAGGTTCTATTTAAGTTATTTCTTGATTCAACAGGTCTGCCAGTAATCAGGCCTGAGTTTGTTTAGTAAAACTCAGCTTTCTAAAAGTGGTTAATCACCATTCATGGTTTAACAAGAGGGGCAATTACTTTTTTACACAGGACCTGGTAGGTTTGGAAGACTTTTCTCCCTTAATCAATGAAATGCTCATTTAAAAGCTGCATTTTGTATTTACATTTTTTTATTTACATTTTTTTGATGATCTGAAACATTTAAGTGTGACAAAACACTAGGAAATCAGGAAGGGGGAAAACACCTACACACCACTGTAGGTGTCCCAAGCTTTACAGCATCATTATTCAAAAACCCTTGAGGCTGCCAAGGGTATTTCAACAAGGTACTGTACATGTTATATGTATTTTTTTTTTTTTATTTTAATAAATTTGCAAGAATTTCAAGCAAACATTATTTTGTCAATATGAAATATTGTGTGTAAAATCTTAAGTGGAAAAATGAATTTAATCCATCCTGAAATAAAGCTGTAATACATCAAAATGTGAAACAGGCATAGCACTGCAAATACTTTCTGGATGCACAATTCCCAATTTTAATGAATTAATCTCAATTCACTCTATTACTTAAAATTTAACATGTTGATAATTTTCAATTTATGCAAGTTCTAAGAAATTATTTCTATGGTATATCTTCTTTTCATATATTTTTATTGAAATTTTCTTTTATACAATACAAACAAACATTTGAACACCCTCACATTCACACACCCATCCATACTTCAAACCCTTCTTCTTTTCCTTCTTTCTCTTTCTCCCTATAATATCCATGTATGACTTCCACATATTCAGAAAGTCCCATTGTTTGCCCTTGGCAATATATGTTACCCTTTCCAGGCCTAGAGAGTCTGCAATTTCCTTCTTCCAGAGTCCCATGGAGGGAGCATCCATACTCCTCCAACATAGTGCAATGGCTCTTCATGCTTTAAGTAGTCCATAGTCCAGTAATTTAGTCTCTTTTGCCAGTTGCTTAAATTCCCTTGGGTATATTCCAAGTACACAGAGTTTACCTTTTAAAGGGATTTTTACCTTAAACGCTTCAGACAGACATTTGATGGCATCTTTCCAAAATTCCCATAGACAATGGAGAATAGTTCCTTTTTCAACTGAACATTTAGTACAGATGTCTGGAATGTCATTGGACATATGATGGAGCTTGATGGGTGTTTTATAGGTTCTCATGAGCCATTTATATCAGAGAAGTGTAAAGCGCATGTTTATTGTTTGTTTTTGTGCTTTTAAGCAAGACTAGTTCCAATCATTTTCATCTATGTCCTCTTGGATATCCCTTCTCCATGCATCTAACTTATCCATGGCTGAGTCTTTCAAGGAAAGCATCAATAAGTTATAATACATAAAGAGAAAGCCTTCCCTTTTGTATTCTCAACGTATACCTCCTGTATTTGGTAATGGTGGAAGGTCAGGAATCTGTTGCAATTTTGATGACATATAATTTTTCAGTTGTAAGTATTTAAAGAAGTGCTTCGGGGGTATTAAATAGTTTTTATATAACTGATCAAAAGTGAGCAACATGCTGTCTGCATATAGATCTTTAACTTTTTGAATCCCCTTAATTTTCCAATTTTTTAAATCCTACATCATTTTTACCAGGATTAAACTTCTCATTACCCCAAATAGAGCGCTGGAGGATCGCTCAAATTTTTATGTGTTGCATGCCAAATTATAATTGTATTTTTCAAAAAAGGGCTCTTTGTATTCTTTTTTAATGTCTCAGTGTCTGAAGAATATAGAAAAGTGTTTAAGGGAAGATCTGGAACAGATTCTTGCTCAATGTCGACCCAGGCTGGAGGTGTTGTTGGGCAAAAATAATGGGTGGCTGATGTTAGTTGGGCAGCCATATAATACCATCTGAGCTTGGGGACTTGGCAACCTCTTTCACAGGGAAGGTAAAGTAACTTTAGGTGGAGCCTTGCCTTCCTATTACTCCAAATAAATTGGTTAAATAGTTTGTTTAAACTGTCAAAAAATGAATTTGGAAGTGTTTGGAAGTTAATTTTGTATCCTGAAAATTCTCCAATTTTTTTATTAATTATACCAAATTAGGGATGCTATCTTTCAAATTAGTCATAAGAATATTATATTGTCTGCAAATAAAGAAATTAGATGGTCTCTTCCTCCAATTCTGATACCTGATATTCCTGTATTTGCTCTCACAGCTATAGCTAGAGGTTCTATTGCTAACACAAACAGACAGAGGGCACCCCTGCCTGGTTGACTGCTGTAAATTAAAGGGTTTTGACATGTTATTGTTAGTTAAAACTTGCGCTATCTGGCTTGTATACAAGAACCGGATCCATTTGAGGAATGTTTCACCCAGTCCATATTTGGGGAGCACCTGTAAGAGATAGATCGATTCTATTCTATCAAAGGCTTTGCATGCATCTAGTGATAACAGCGGTGTGCCCTTACCATTGTTTTCCTCATACAGTACATTTAGGACACGTTTTATATTATGATAGCCTTCTCTCGTTTTAACAAAAGCTTGTTGATCGTCTATTATCAAATTAGGTACATATTTATCAAATCTCCTAGAGAGTGCTTTACACAAAATCTTTGTATCACAACCTATAAGACTGATCCCCCTTTAAGAGGAGCATTCAGTCGGAGTTTTATTTGGTTTCAATAAAAGGGTTATTGTAGCTAATCTCAGTGAGTCTGGGAGTATTCCGGATTTATATGACTCCTAATACATGTTAAGAAGTAGCAATATTAATTTATTTTTAAATGTTTTATAGAATTCTATTGGAAGTCCATCAGGACCAGGCGTTTTACCACTATTCAGATCGTCTATGGCTTCTGACAGGTCTTTTATTGTTAAAAGACTATCAAGGATTGTTTTATCCTCTTCTGAGAGGGTTTGAAATTTTAATTGATCAAGAAATGCATCTTGTGTTTCTCTGTTTCCCATATATTCTGATTTGTATAAAGATTTATAACACTCTCTGAAATTTTCGCTTCTTTCTAAAGGGTCTGTTGTTATAATACCCGATTTGGACTTTATGCTAGTAATGGCTTTTTCTGCTTGCATCTTTTTTATGCAAAGATGCAAGCAGGAAAATAATTGTAGGAAAATAATTCTAGAATTTAAATGTTTTAGTCGGTTTAATATTTGTTTCATTTTAACTAACTTCCTTATCCCCCAAACATTCCAAGGCGGAATATTAACATTCAAAATGTTTTCTTTAGTTGTCCTCTTCATAAAATATTATCAGATTGTGTACTGTGAGTACAAGAAAATAATTATCATAATATGATGTGTTAAATTTGTTTAGATCAGAGGAATAAGGAAGGATTTGTCTGTGTTTCAGTTTGGCTTAGCTGTAGGCCTGAGAGTGTGTGTAATTGTTTAGAGGGAAAGGAATTTATTGACACTGGGGGTTTGGCTGTCATAAAAGGAGACAGGAAGCTACAGTTGGGGGTTGCTGATGCTGATGCTTGTACCTTTAATAAAAACTCATAATTGTTATAAACTTAGAAGTACGTTTGCAGGAGACTCTCCACATGCTTATCTGTAAATGTAAGACAGCAAGAGGTCAATGGCCCAGTGGATGCAGAGTGGGGGTCTCAGTTTTTGTAATATGTTAACTCTGTTTTCTACGTTGTGTAGAGGAATTTGGTGTAGCTTGGGTGAGGAGATTACTTTTAAGACCAGCAGGAAGTCACATACACAGAGACACACACACAGTGCTTTGACTGTTACGACGCACCTACACCTACATGCACACTCACTCACGTGCACTCACACATACACACAGGTACGTGCATACAGTCACTCACGTGCACTCACATAGACATACGGGTATGCGCACAAACAGGCACTCACGTGCTTGTGCATACACACACAGACACAGAGTATGCAGCACACCATGGGGGTTTTATGATGGGGTCGCTTCTATAAAACTGCGTTTCACAGACAAAGGAGTGGAGATCTGCAGAGGGACACCGGCCTTGCACGTCTCCCCTTCTAGAAGATGCATGCTTAACTGAAGATGAATAAAGATTAATAAAGGTTTTGTGAAACGACTACTGAGTTCTGGTGCCGTCTCTGGATGCTCGAGGAATAAAAAGAACCGGGGTGAAACTGATTTCGTAACAGTACTTAAGATAGAAAAAGTAAGGGAAAAGTTGAAGATGCACATACATTCACATACTCACTCATACCAGATATAGAACAATCCCTGATTGAACATTTGCATTTACTTGTCAGAAATGCCTCCCCCTTCCCTTGAACAAAATATTTGGAGGGCATTAATCCACATCACTGAGGAGTAACTAGTCAACACAACCTCACTAAAGCCCCATAAATCAGACAGTGTCTACTAATCATATAAAGGTACTAATTTGTTCCATAATAAAATAAAGTTTAGCCTTGATAGCAAAAAATAATGACTTAGTTAAGGCTCAGCTGTTAGTATATATCCCAAAACAGTTCAGATTAAACTGAGAACGAATATGCGCTTTAATATGCGCCCAGGTATGTTAACATAAATTACACATTAATTCAAAATCAAGATATTATCTGTCTCCTGTCAATGACTCTGTTGCTAATCAGTTATGTCAGAGCAGGAGCAGTCTCATTAAATGTCTTAAAGGTTAACCTGTTGTTTAAGTAACTTGTCCTTTACGACTCACTGATCATGGGCATCTTCTCATGTTTCCTTTGGCAGATTCTTACAGAAATTTTCAGCTTCTTGAGGTGTTGAGAAGAGGTGGATCTTTCCATCGTACAGGATCCTGGGTCTATAGGGGTTGTGCTGGAATCCACGGAAGGCATTATTATCAATAAGCAGCTTGACAACCTGGTAAAAATCCCCGTAGGATACGAACCATTTCCGCAGACAGATCCTATGCAAATGTGATCTTGTGTAATTTGTTGTTTTCTTGCTTCCCGATATACCAGTTCTTTCTCTTGGAATTTTAAGAAACCAACCAGCACCGCTCTGTTCTGTTTCCCGGAGGCTAGCGTGCGATCTATTCGTTCCAGTGTGAATGACTTGTCGGGTGCTAGCCCCAGCATTTAGGTAGCATGTTGTTAATAAAGTCGAAGACTGGTTGTTTCCCCTCTGCTCCCTCTCTTATGCCAAAGATGCACAAGTTCTTTCATCTTCCCCGGTTTTCCAAGTCATCTGTTTTGGCTGCAAGAAGTAGGATTCTTTTGATAGCAGAGTTCAGTGATGTTTTTGTTTTTTCAAGAGTACTTTCTACCTCGACAATGCGAGCTTCAGCCTCCTCGATATGAGCTGTCTGGTTCAATATGTCTCAGACACTTTACCCTCTAGTGCTGTCAGTCTTACATCAATGCTGTCCAACTTAGCTCCAAAATTTGATTTGAACTCATCCAATACTTCAGCTATGCTAGCCATGTCAGCATCTGTGTTGCGTGCTGGATTCGGAGGGGTTGTCTTAGCACCTGTCTTGCATCTTCGGGAAAGATTTCACACTGTTTCACAGATGAAGCATTAGACAAACCACACTAATAGCGTATACAAGGGTTTTTTTTATAGAAAGTTTGTACACTGTCTTAGTAGCAATCCCACTATGCTGCCATCTTAAGGCTTGGCCATGTGACCCCACTCCTATGGTATATCTTTGTTAATATTGTCATTTAAGCTTATCATCAAATAATGAAGAAATTTTACAGCTGCTCAAAACCTGTCATATCCACCTTAGCCTTCACAAATAGCGTGTTGTCTTTAACGTACACAGCATTTTGGGGAGTTTCGAGCATATTGTGGGAAATAAAACAAGGAAATCCAACAGCAACATTGCTCTGGGATTCAGGAGTGGGTTGTTGGAAGCATTTGGTGGTAGGGTCAGGTCTGAAGCTGAGACTCCGATGGTTAGAGGCACCACTTTGGTCCAGAACAGAGAGAGACACAGTCTGTTTGAAAGGCCATGGCAGAAGAGTGTCAAAGTCTCCAGGCATGAGGACTACATAAAGTGACAGGTGAGTACCTCTTCCCTCCCCATCCCCATTCAGATAGGCTTTAATGGCCATCTTGTATCCACAGCGTCCAGTGTAGAATGGCACACTTGTCAGGCATGACAGCTGACCTTTGGCTTCTGCCCCACTCCTCTTCCCAAAGTCTTCAATTTTCCAGATCAACTTCCCATCATAGGATGTCGCTTCAAGCTCCTGCAGGTGCTTTTTATTGAGATTAAGTTGAGCAGCATGAAGATGTAGGAGGCCTGAGTGACGCTTTAACTTCTCCTCCAAAGTTCCTGGTTGAAGAACATAATAAGATCATTTAGAGAAATCCTGAACTATTCTTTAATGTCTACATACACCCAATCATTGTTGAATTATTTTACTGCTCATTTAGTTCAGAAAAACAGAGTTATAACCACCAAGGCTGGATTAACCTTTTCAGATTCCAGATTGTGATTATGAAGATAACTTGGTTGCAGCCTTAGGACCTTACCTCATTTCTTTTATGCGTTAATGACTTTATCCAGAAAGTTTATAGTAAACGAGCTCAGACTAAACTACATCCATAAAAGTCCATAAAGGGTCCTAATCTGGTGTTTTAAATTTCAAAATCAGAGGCACAAAATGTTGGAAGGAGGTTCTGTGACAACTGATATTCTTCTTCATTTTATATTGCATCAATGCAGGATTTACTCATTGTTTCAATTTACGGTTGAGAACTGTGGTGGGGGCGAGGTCTTTGGTCTGCTGCAGTGGAGGGGTGAGGCAGTGAGCTCACAGGGCAGCGCGGAGGTGGGGAGGGAACAGGACTGTTTAATGAGGGAGACCTGTCTTATGTCTTTGGCAGTGAGAAGGAGTGGACACACACTGGGAGTGGCGGAGTGGCTGCGTCCGAGGCTGGTGCAGGAAACCGCAGGAGAAAAGACATTGTTTTTTGAATAAAGCACAATTATAAGCACAACCCAGAAGTGTGTGTATGCAGGTCCTGTGTCACAAGAACGTTTTTCATGTTCTTGAAAACATGAAAGTAAAGAAAGTGGAGAACTGGAACCTTCTCTTAACCTTGTTGAGACAAATGGTGGATGGTGAAAGATATTATTGGAGGATCGAATCAGACTACTTGACATTGTCTAGCTGCAGTCTCTGTTGCTAAATGAAGACAGCAGTGTTAAATATTCCATATCTGACCAAGTAACAATTTATTAATACAGGAAGGAAGTTGTTACATTTACTGTGGTAAAGAGGTCTGAGGTTCAGTTACCTAGGTGCTCTCTAAGGGCCTCAACTTCAGACACTTCCTGCATCGCAACATCCAGAGACTTCCTGAGCTGTGATAGCTCCTCCAGATGAGGATGAAGCGCCCGAGACACCTGCTGGAGGTCCAGCTGGACAGAAGACAGGGTATCCTCTTGCCTTCTAAGAGTCCTCTGATTATACACAGACAGACAGGGGTACAGTGGGGTACATCAAATAAAATAAAACGTAAATAAACGTAAATAAAACAGTATCTAAATTTTATGGTAGTTAAAATTAAGAAAGACAGAATATAATCAACAAAAAAGAAAAACATTTTCCAGAAAAAAAAACATTGTATGTGGCATCATGGGTAGATAAAATTGGGTGTTATCAGCATAGCAGTAAAAATGAATGCTATGCCTTTTAATGATACTGCCTTAAGGGAAGAATGCATAACGTAAACAGAATTGGTCCTAGCACAGAACCCTGTGAAACGTGTGAAGAGGACTCTTCTTTTACATGAACAAACTGGAGTCTAGTAGATGGATATGTTTTAAACCACTGTAGTGCAGTACCTTTAACACCTACAGCATGGTCTAATCAAATATTATGGTTAACAGTATCGAATGCTGCACTGAGGTCTAGCAGGACAAGAAAAGAGATGAGTCCACTGTCAGAGGCCATGAGAAGATCATTTGTAAAGTTCATTAAAGCTGTTTCTGTGCTGTGATGAGCTCTGAAACCTGACTGAAACTCTTCAAATAAATAAGTCAGGTGTCCAGCAAACTTGCCTGAGTGGAATCTTCTCATTTGTCTTTGAACCTGGTCATGAGTGAAAATGATAGGTGGGGGAGGGGTGTCAGGACTTTTACCTGAAGCTATGGTGCAATGTGGAGAGGGAGGGAGAGAGAGTGCTGTGGCTGTGGATTGTACACAGACTACAGGTAAGTCAGTAGGAGGGTGGGCATTTATGGCAATGTTGAGTCTGTTGAAAAACAGATTCAACTCATTAGCTCTGTCCTCACCGCCCCAGCTCCTCTGCTGTTGGATGGCCTCAATCCAGTGATTGTCTTCCTGCTACTCCAGACCTCTCTCATGCTGTTCTGCTGGAGTTTCTACTCCAGCTTTCTCTTGTAATTGTCCTTAGCCTCTGTGATCTTACCTTCAGTAACACCCGAACCATCATCACCTCCTCTCTATTGCCCACTCTACCCACACTGAAGGTCCTCTTCTTGTCGTTCAGGAGTGCTTTGACGCCCATCCACCAGCAGATGAGGTGGGGGCAATGAGGTAAGAGGTTCGATCCCTAGCTCCCCCAGTCTGCATGCCAGGTATCCTTGGGCAAGATACTAACCCCAAGATGCTCTCTGATGCATCCATTGGAGTATGAATGTGTGTGAATGTTAGGTAGGAATCACTGAAAAGCATAGAAGAAACATGACTGGGTGAATGTGGCATGTTGTATAAAGCGCTTTGAGTGCTCCAGGACAGTAGAAAAGCACCATACAAGAATCGGTTCATTTACCATTTACTTTGTTATTTGGGTGACACTGGGCAGTCCAAGCTGGGACAATGGAGTTGGTGCAGAAGGTTATGTAGTCTTTTCATTTGCTCCCTGTTAAATCCAGAATCAAATTTAAAATCCTTCTCCATACATAAAAGGTTTTGAATAATCAGACCCAATTTTATTTTAAAGATCTCATAATACCATAACACTGCAATAGAGTACTTTGCTCTCAGGCTATTGGTTTAACTTCCTTGGTTGCAATAGTTTTAAGCTGCTGGGGACTTCCCATAAGTGTTTACCTTTTTCCTTTCACCTTTTTCCACTCACTATTTATTTGTACACTGCTCTGCATGCAAGCTTTAGTTATTATTAGACTGTGATTGCCCCTCCCCGAGCCTGTTTCTGTTGGAGGTTAAAAGGAAGTTTTTCCTTTTCACACTCACTAAAGTGCTTGCTCATTGTGGGTCATATAATTGTTGGGGTTTCCCCCGTTTTCTCTGTATTATTGTAGGGTTTTCGCCTTATATGAAATGCCTTGAGGCAACTTTTGTTGTTTGGTGCTATAAAACTGAATTGAACTGCCCTTGATCTGGAGCTCCATCCCAGACCAAGGGCATGGAATGAAGATGATCATGAGAAAGGTCATAGCATGCTGGTGGAAACATGCGTTGGGGCCGTTTTCTACTGAGGGTGCAGGATGACCTCACTATATTGAGAGTAAGGCTGAAATGGACAGGGGGATGTACTGTAAAATCTTGGATTAGAAACTCTTTCCCTCAGCCACAACACTGAAGATGGGTTTGGATGGCCCAAAACATACCACCAAGGAAACAAAGAAGTCATTAAAGAAGAAGCACATTCTGGTCATGAGGTGGCCTAGTCAGTCATCAAAAACAACAACAAAAAGAAGAGCAAGAAGAAAAAAGTGAGATAACAGATATCAAAAATACATGAAAAGTGAGAAAGAAGAAGGAATAGGAGAAGAAAAAGCCGATGAAGAAAAAAGGGGAAGGAGGACAAGACTGATAATGTCTAGTTGGAGGAGAAATAAGAAGAATAGAATGAATGAAATGAATGAAGGAAAAATGGTAAATGAACTGGTTCTTATATAGCCATCTCCTACTCTACCTGAGCACTTTATACAACATACCTCATTCATCCAGGCACTTTTTTTTTCTTTTCCTTAAGAACTTTCTGTTTAACAATTTGCTCTGACCGATGCATCAGAAAGGCATTTGTTAACCCCAAATCTTGCACCTTGCTCAAGGATATTTGGCATGGAGACTGGATCAGCCAGGGATTGAACCACCAACCTTCCAAATAGTAGATGTACCTCCTGAGCTACAGCCACTCAAATAAGAGGACAAAAGGAAGAAATAGCCCTAAAGAAAAAAAAACGCAGGCGGGGAAAAAACCGAAAATATTAAATAGAAGGAGTAAGAGAAACAGAAGAAAGAATGTTGGGAAGATGAAGGAGGTGGAGAATCAGAAGAAGGAGAAGTAGAAAGAAGAAGAAAAGGAAGACGAGGATATGGACGAGAATGAAAAGAAAGAGCAGGGATGTTAAAGGTAAAGGAGAAGGAGGCAAAGTAGTAGTACCAGTAGTTCCTGAGGGAAATGTGCAACATGTTCAGAACATAAGAAAAAAGCAGCACTATCTGACAAAGAATAAATGGTTATGTGCCAAAGCAGTAAATGCCTGAACCAGGTGGTTTATACAGTGATGATAAATTAATGAAAAACCACGGCCCATCATAAATTCAGTTGAAAATGAACAAATATTTGTATGATTGCAGTTGTTATCATCAGTACATGTATCATGCATCACATGGGAAAGCTAAACATTATCATTTGTCTTGTTATTGAGAATGCATGTCCAGATCCTGATAGAATACTGTTTATAACGTACCTGCAGTAAACTCAAGTGTTCAAAGTTAAATAAATTAAATTAAGTAAACTTAATTTAAAAAAACAGCCCTACTAACAGGAATAGCTTAGGTTCATTTAACATTTTCTTCCATTTGAGTTAGCTCAACTTATTATTTTTGATCAACTACAACTATTTTACATGTTAAATACCCCCCTCAAAATCCCACTGTGACTTTCAATTATATGACAGTCATCTTTGGCCTGATATATTAGATAGAGACGTATAGAGAGATTGCAGAATATTTTGGGAGGAATAGCTTCATGTCTTCAAGATAGTAGCCATTAAAAAATTCTACTTCTCTTTCTTCTGAAAGACTAATTTTTATTATTAATTTTTCCAATGTAGGTGAACTGAGAGTTCAAACAGAATATGCTTAATATGTTCTGCTAATTTGAATTGTTCTACTCAATTCAATTTTAGTTATATAGCGCTAAATATTGTAAGCTTTACCTTACCATTTTAAGCACCTTGAGGTGACTGTTGGGAAAACATACATCTACACCAAACCTAACAGTTGTCTTATTCAACCAATGACTATTCAAACACTGGGCTTCCAAAACAGGTCAGCAAGTCAGCAAAAGTTATGGCTGAATTTTTAAAAAATTACAATGGAAAGAGATTATTTAACATGAACTTCAAACCAAAAATGATATTTTGAATTCTAGCAATGGTCCACTTTGTTTTCATTTTTCATAAATATTTAACATTCTTTGTCAAATATATCTACCAGCCCACCTCTGCACATGTCCAAACTGTGAAAGTCTGCCATCAAAGAGACTGTGTAGAGGCCTCCAAAAAATGCTGATGAACTTCTTGGTAATATTTGGTGTGATATATGCATTACACCTACACTACTATAGTTATCCCAAGGACTGAACAATGCTGTAATCATTCAGGGTACAGAGGTCTGGAAGCTGGTTGTCATGGTACTGGGTCTGTGAAATTTTTTTAAGTTATATTATTTGAATTATTGTTTTCTTCTTGTATTATATTTATATTTATAGTTCCTAGTTTCTAGGTTTCTGTTCTGTTTCTGTGCCTCCCCTGTGTTCCTGGTGTCATGTATCTATTGGACGTTTAGCTCTGTATTTGTGAAGGTTCAGTTCTGTATTCTTGTTCGCTTTATTTTGCCTGCGTGTGTTGTATGCTTAGTTCTGAGTCTAAGTTCTCTGTCACTATGTCTTCCCTGTGTTCCACATCTAGTTGCTTTTGTCTCTGTGTTTCATGTTTCCTCTGTTCCCGAGTCTGTCATATTTCCACGTCTCAGTGTCAGTCTGTGTCCATTTCATCCTTCCTATTTTATTTTGATAGTCCTTGTCCTGTGTTCAGTATGTTGAGTTTAGCTTCCCCTTTGTCTCATTATGTTTGATTATTTCCAGTGCTCTCCTCCTGTATCTGAGTCCCCCATTACTTGTGTACTCCCTTGTGTATTTAAGCCCTGTATTTTCCTCTGTCCACTGTTCCATCGTTAATAATCATGTATCCTCAAACTGTGTGTGGCTGTTTCAGAGATTGAAACTCTCCCCAGGGCTTCCCCAGAGGCTGAGTTTCTCATCTCAGCGGACTCTGGACTCTTGCAGGCTATGGAGCCAGTACAGTCTATTCAGCCACCTCCACCATCAGCAGAGAGCTCAGCAGCGCCATCTCAACCTCTTGCAGCTGTTTCCACCTGGGAGCTCTGCCAGCCTTCTCAGATGAGAGCTCGGGTGAGCCGACCCAGCCACATTCATCATCGGCTAAGAACTCGGGCGAGCTGCCCAACCCTCCTCCTCTGTCAGCTGAGGGCTCAAACAAGCTCATCCAGCCTGCAAAAGACTTAACACTTCTGCAGCCCGAGAAGCATCCTGAGCTGGCTGTGTGCCCTGCGCAGCTCCAGCTAGTTTCGCCTCAGCCTCAGAGGTTTCCACACCTGCTGGTTTGATGTCTCTTTTCACTGGAGGCTCAGGAGAGCCGCTCAAACTGATCAGGTCAGTGCGCCGTCTGGTCCTGCCTCATGTGGTCCCGCCTCGTCTGGTCATGCACACGGGCCATCTGCCAAGCCGCAACCAGCACAATGGCCGCCAAGTCGCACTGACACCGGCCACTTTCCAGGCCAGCACTTTCTTCGCCATCATGGCGGCCTTTGTTTTGCCTGTACCACCGCCGTTTCCCACGCAGTTGGCCTCCGAACCTGTTTTGTCACCGCTGCTGTTTCCACATAGGGGACCCCCAGAACTGTGCTTTTCTCTGTTCAAGGTTCTTTATTCGTCACATGCATATTTATACAGGTATAACACACAGTGAAATGTAACCTGACACACTCCTCAACTTGTGCAAAGTGGGCGTAGGGGGTGGGTGGGTCTCACTTATGGATGATGTGAGAGGGCGGGTGTGTGTGTGGGGGGGGGGCGGGGGGGATGATGCGGAAACTTCTACCGGATTGCAGAAGTTGGAACAGTTTGTTGCCAAGATGGGACGGGGCCTTCAGTATCTGCCCTGCTCTAGTCCGGCATCTCCTGGTGTAGATGTCCTGACGCGGGGGGAAAGCAATCCTGCATCAGCATTCTGCTGTACGGTCCTTTTTGGTCCTTAACACAGCTGTTCCCAAACCAGGATGTGATGTTCTGTCTCAGGATGCTCTCCACAGCGCCTGTATAGAAAATCCTGAGGCTCTCTGGAGAGACCCTGAACTTCCTCAGTTGTCATAGGTGGTACAGGCGCTGACTAGCCTTTTTGGTCTGGACCTGAATGTGGGCAGACCATGTCAGGTCTGAGGAGGTGTGGACACCGAGATACTTGAAGGACTGCACCCTCTCCACTGGAGCTCCATTGATGATAATGGGCTTGTAGTCTCTGTGTTGACTCCTTCTGAAGTCCACCACCAACTCCTTGGTCTTGCCAAGATGGTTGGCAAGTAATGCTGTGAGGAACCTTGGAGTCATTTTTGACCAGGACATGTCCTTCAACGCACATATTAAACAAATATGTAAGACTGCTTTCTTCCATTTGCGCAACATCTCTAAAATTAGAAATATCCTGTCTCAGAGTGATGCTGAAAAACTAGTTCATGCATTTATTACTTCCAGGCTGGACTACTGTAATTCTTTATTATCAGGATGTCCTAAAAACTCGCTGAAAAGCCTTCAGCTAATCCAAAATGCTGCAGCAAGGGTACTGACAGGGACTAGAAAGAGAGAGCATATTTCTCCTGTTTTGGCTTCCCTTCATTGGCTTCCTGTTAAATCCAGAATTGAATTCAAAATCCTGCTCCTCACATACAAGGTCTTAAATAATCAGGCCCCATCTTATCTTAATGACCTTGTAGTACCATATCACCCTATTAGAGCACTTCGCTCTTGCACTGCAGGCCTACTTGTTGTTCCTAGAGTATTTAAAAGTAGAATGGGAGGCAGAGCCTTCAGTTTTCAGGCCCTCTTCTGTGGAACCAACTTCCAGTTTGGATTCGGGAGACAGACACTATCTCTACTTTCAAGATTAGGCTTAAAACTTTCCTTTTGCTAAAGCATATAGTTAGGGCTGGACCAGGTGACCCTGAGTCCTCCCTTAGTTATGCTGCAATAGACGTAG
>NC_052947.1:0-12500 GCF_013358895.1 Oreochromis aureus | reverse complement strand
AGAAAAATTTGCATTTCCTGCGAAAATGCAGTGTGGATGCTGGGCAGCTGAAGCTGTCAGCTGAAACTAGCTGAAAAAGCTGAAAAGTTGCAGAAATTGTAAAAACTTTGCAGAAGCAAAGGAACGTTGCTAAAATGTAGTAACTTAGGAGAACTGCAATATCTTAGAGGAAACATAATACTTGGCAGAAATACAATAGCATAGATATTGTAACATATTGTAAATTAGCAGAAATATTGTAACTTACCAGAAACACGATAACTTCCCAAAAATACAAGAATTTTGGAGAAATAGTATAAGATAACAGAAAGAATATATTTAGCCAAACATTCTTAAATATTACAGAAATACTACTCTATAGCAGAAATGATATATTTAGAAAGAAAAACATAATATAGTAGAAATACTATGATTTAGCAGAAATCCTACAATATAGCTCAATAACAATGATTTAGAACAGATACTATGATTGAGCAGAATAGTAATAACTTAAGTGAAAATATTGGAAAGGTAAAATGACAAGCTGAATAAAAGGAACATGGTTAAGTTTGCTCAAAACTAACTTTTGTTCACCTGTGAAAAAATAAAATAAAAATACATTTAGAAATACAAATAAGAACAGCCAACAGATACACACAAAATTAAATATGGATACACAAATCAACAAATACACACAAAATCAAATATGGATACACAAATGTACAGAGAGACACACACACAGGGTCTATGCCAGTCAACCAGTCTGAATATATTATATTTTTATCCAAGAATGAGATGCTGCCCTAAAAGGGCTTTGTGTGTGTCTTTCTCTCTCTCTCACACACACACACACACACACACACACACACACACACACACACACACACACACTCAAACACTCACACCCACACTCAGGCTCACACACACACACACACACACACACACATAGCATCAGCAAGTGAACAGGGGCTGTTAACAGCATGTTTCTAGGTCAGTCAAACAGCTGTGAGATTCTCAATTTGAATCCACCAATCAGAGGGGTTGTGTGCTTTTTCCTGCAAAACTGGTGCACCAAGTGCAGGCTTTTACAGCACAGAGAGAGACAGGATTTTTGCAGTCTATTTCTCATAGTGAGGACTCCCCTCAAACAAACAGCCATAAATTCCTAACCAGGGGGCTACAACGGTCATTCTTAGACCGTTGTGTTCAGAAGACATGGGAGAATCTTGAAATGTTGACCATTTAAAATAAAAATATGAAATATCATAGATATATGACATAGATGATTGGTTGTCTTAGAAGCCATGATTGCCCCAATATGCAAATTTGAATGTGCAAGGCCTAAGATATGATTGGCTGGCTGGGAAGCCATGAAGGCAACAATATGCAAATTGTAACGTGCCAGCCCTCAGATATGATTGGTTGTCTTAGAAGCCATGAATCCCCCATATGCAAATTTGAATGTGCCAGCCGTCAGATATGATTGGCTGGCTGGGAAGCCATGAAGGCAACAATATGCAAATTTGAATGTGCAAGCCCTCGGATATGATTGGTTGTCTCAGAAGCCATATAAAAAGCAGTAAAACTGTACTATGATTTGGTAGAAAAACTATAATTAATCAAAAATACTATATTTGGCAGAAATACTATGTTGTAGCAGAAACACTATATTTAGCACAAATCTGATGAAATAGAAGAAATAGTATGATTTAGCAGAAATGCTGTATTTAGCACAAATACTGGAAAGCAGCAGAAATGCTATGACTTAGCACAATAGTAATAACCTAAATAGAAAAATTGGAAAAGCAAAATGGACAGCTGAAAAAATCCTGAACATGCTAAGGGTCCCTCAAATGTAATTGTTAAATGAAAAAAAAAACAGCAAAAAAAAGTATAACAGTCACACAATCACAAATATGTACACATATGGTAACACACATGCACAGACAGACACACACAGGATCAAATTCAGTAAACCAGTCTAACTATATTGAATTTAAATCTTACAATGAGATCATCCCATAAAAAGGCTTTCTCTGTCTCTCTCTCTCTCTCTCTCTCTCTCTCTCTCTCTCTGTCACACACACACACACACACACACACACACACACACACACACACACACACAAGATCCAATTCAGTCAACCAGTCTAAATATATTGAATTTAAATCTTACAATGAGATCATCCAATAACAAGCCTTTCTCTCTCTCTCTCTCTCTCTCTCTCTCTCCCTCTCTCTCTCTGTCACTCACACACACACACACACACACACACACACAAGATCCAATTCAGTCAACCAGTCTAAATATATTGATTTTGAATCTTATAATGAGATCATCCCATAAAAAGGCTTTCTCTCTCTCTGTCTCTCTCTCTCTCTCTCTCTCTCTGTCACTACACACACACACACACACACACACACACACACACACACACACAAGATCCAATTCAGTCAAGCAGTCTAAATATATTGAATTTAAATCTTACAATGAGATCATCCCATAAAAGGCTTTCTCTCTCTCTCTCTCTCTCTCTCTCTCTCTCTCTCTCTCTCACACACACACACACACACACACACACACACAAGATCCAATTCAGTCAACCAGTCTAAATATATTGAATTTAAATCTTACAATGAGATCATCCCATAAAAGGCTTTCTCTGTCTCTCTCTCTCTCTCTCTCTCTCTGTCACACACACACACACACACACACACACACACACACACACACACACACACACAAGATCCAATTCAGTCAACCAGTCTAAATATATTGAATTTAAATCTTACAATGAGATCATCCCATAAAAAGGCTTTCTCTGTCTCCTCTCTCTCTCTCTCTCACACACACACACACACACACACACACACACACACACACACACACACACACACACACACAAGATCCAATTCAGTCAACCAGTCTAAATATATTGAATTTAAATCTTACAATGAGATCATCCCATAACAAGCCTTTCTCTCTCTCTCTCTCTCTCTCTCTCTCTCTCTCTCTCTCTCTCACACACACACACACACACACACACACACACACACACACACACACACACACACACACACACACAGGAGAGAGAAGTAAGTTTCTAGCTCAGTCAAGCAGCCTGGGAGCTGCTGAATTTGAATCCACCAATCAGAGAGCCTGTGCACTTTTTCCCGCCAAAACAGGTGCAGCCGTTTTTACACACACAGAGCACAGAGACAGGATTTCTGCAGTGAATTTCTCATAGTGAGGATTCCTCTCAAACAAATGGCCATAATTTCCTAACCGTAGGGGCTAGAACGGTCATTCTTACACCGTTTTGTTCAGAAGAGATGAGGGAATCTTACAGTCTTGACAATTTATCATTAAAATATGAATCTTTAAAGATATTTGACTTGTAATGCACCATAACTGAGTAGAGGCGAAGCAAAAACTGCCTTGACCTGCCCTCAAACAACGCTTTCTA
This sequence comes from Oreochromis aureus, assembly GCF_013358895.1. NCBI lineage: Eukaryota > Metazoa > Chordata > Actinopteri > Cichliformes > Cichlidae > Oreochromis > Oreochromis aureus. The sequence continues at coordinate 9,054 of NC_052947.1, read as the reverse complement.
ACTCTAAATCTATTTGGAGTATCAATATCATTTTTCACCGTAAGAGACAGCAGGCTTTGGTGAACAGTCATGAAAATTTTCAGGTCTTTGTGGAAATCTATCAAAAGATATGACGAGAGAAAAAAAAGTGGTTCATTTCCAGAGTTTGAAAGCTGAAGAAATCTGAGCGAAGGACGAATTTCCTACCCTCAAACAAGTCTAACTCATTTCAGAACGGTAATAGGTGAGAAAGAAATTCTTGAATTGTGAGCGTCAGGAGTGTCTGAAGATATACCGGGACAAGCCTCATGTATTAACTTTGCTTCGTTAAGGAGATATGACGATTCGAATATGCCTCTCATTACAGAAATCAAGCTGTGATTTTGAACAAGCTCTCCATTGACTTTCTATGGAGAGTTTTGAGACTTTGTGTTGGTCTGAGAAGCTTTGCCAAAATTCTATAAATCTCACAACCATGATAGTGACATTTTCTGAAAGCCAGCAAAAATACCTACGTTTTGATGTATAATTTGTGGAAGTTGAGTGCAAATTGAGCAAGTAGCAAGAAGTTGTTCGGACATGAAGAGAAGACTGCAAAACCTTCAGTGGCACACTGGAAGCCAAGTGCATAGCAACCATAACTAGAAAAATTTGCATTTCCTGCGAAAATGCAGTGTGGATGCTGGAACGCTGAAGCTGTCAGCTGAAACTAGCTGAAAAAGCTGAAAAGTTGCAGAAATTGTAAAAACTTTGCAGAAGCAAAGGAACGTTGCTAAAATGTAGTAACTTAGCAGAACTGCAATATCTTAGAGGAAACATAATACTTGGCAGAAATACAATAGCATAGCAGAACTTAGCAGAAACATTGTAACTTACCAGAAACACGATAACTTCTCAAACATACATGAATTTAGGAGAAATAGTATAAGATAACAGAAAGAATATATTTAGCCAAACATTCTTAAACATTACAGAAATACTATGATTTAGAGAAACAGTACAACATAGCAAAAATGCTGTAATTTGACAGAAATACTACATTTGGCAGAAATACTATGTTTCAACACAAATACACTGGTTTAGCACAAATATTTTAACGTAGCAGAAATACAATTATATAGCAGAAATGCTATATTTAGAAAGAAAAATATAATATAGTAGAAATACTATGATTTAGCAGAAATACTGTAATCAGCACATATACTGTAACATGACATAAATTCCTCCGCTTAGTAGTAATACTATAACATAACACAAATGTTATGATTTGGCACAAAAACCATAATTTGGCAAAATACTATGATTTAGCAGAAATACTATGATTGAGCAGAAGTACTAAGATGTAGTAAAAGTACTTTGATTTAAGAGAAATACAATTATGGAGGAGTAATACTTTAAAATGGGAGAAATATTGATACACACACACACACACAGAGCCTAAAGGGAAGAGTATTTGTGCCATGGAGTGTTAAGAAGAAACTGAGGTCCATATTAGAAAAGCTGGTAAAAGTTTTCAGAATTGTAATAAATGATGAATATGAATTAGTGGTCTGTGATAGTGTATTAATTTGTAGGGCAAAAAAGATGTTGACCAAGGTGGACTTGAACCCACAACCTTTGGGTTGCAGACCCGTGTCATTACCAGCTGCGCCACTGGGAAAGACAGTGAGCTCTTGGGAAACAGGGTGATGAGCAGTCAGAATTAGATTGCGGTGAGAGGCGAAGAATGCCATTTTTGGAGTTACAAAATGTCGTGTAACTCAAAAGCTAGGTGGACTAGAAGCATAATTCTTGTACTGAGTGAATCAGCGGACTTTGGTGTACTTTGACTGCGATTTTCATTGCTCTTTGTACATCCGGCGCAGAGATATGACGAGAGAAGAAAGGGCAGACCTCAGATATGATTGGCTGGCTGGGAAGCCGTGCAGGCCCTGATATGTAAATTTGAATGTCTCAGTCCTCAGAGGATTGGCTGCCTGGGGACCTGGCAGAAATATATAGTAATAGTATGATTAAGCATAAATACTACATTTAGCAGAAATACTGTATTAAGCACAAATCCTATAAAAGCAAAATTACTATATTAAGCACAAATCCTATAAAAAGCAGAAATACTATACTATGATTTGGTAGAAAAACTATAATTAATCAGAAATACTATATTTGGCAGAAATAGTATATTTAGCACAAATCTTGTAAAATAGCAGAAATAGTATGATTCAGCACAATAGTAATAACTTAAACAGAAAAATTGGAAAAGCAAAATGGACAGCTGAAAAATGCTGATCATGCTAAGGATCCTTCAAATGTACTTGTTAAATGAAAAAAAAAAAGCAGCAAAAAAGTATAACAGTCACACAATCACAAATATGGACACCTATGGAAACACATGTACAGAGAGACACACAGGATCAAATTCAGTCAACCAGTCTAAATATATTGAATTTGAATCTTACAATGAGATCATCCCATAAAAGGCTCTCTCTCTCTCTCTCTCTCTCTCTCTCTCTCTCTCTCTGTCACACACACACACACACACACACACACACACAGGGAGAGAAGAAACTTTCTAGGTCAGTCAAGCAGCCTGGGAGCTGCTGAATTTGAATCCACCAATCAGAGAGGCTGTGTACTTTTTCCCGCCAAAACAGGTGCAGCCGTTTTTACGTGTTGTGCCAAAACATAGTGTTTCTGCCATATTGTGGTACTACTACATTACAACATGAATACGGATTAAAGATGAAAGAAACTGGCAACAAATTCCTCCACTACAAACCAGTCTGATACCACTTCTTTGCAGTGTTCACGTTTACTAAGGCACTACCCAAAAGGCGCCACAAGAGGGCACTCCAACACAAGAGATGACCTATGTACACTGATGCACTTAGTAACAGTCAGCCTCCTTGAATTGGCAGAAATACTGTGATTTAGTAGTAATACTATAACATAACAGATATACTGTGATGTTGCAGACATAGTATCTTTTGCACTACTCATTTGTAGTGAAAAAATTAGCAATATAAATTACAGGTCTGTGAAAGTGTATAAATTTGTAGTGAAAAAAAAAAAAATTGACCAAGGTGGGATTGAACCCACGACCTTTGAGCTGCAGAACCGTGTCATTACTGATTGCGCCACCTGGAAAGGGTGCGGGCGGCTGAAAAAAAAAAGACATCAGCAATCAGAAATAAAAGCGATTTCTGTTGAAAACACCTGAAAAAGCTGGGATTTGTGCTGAAAAGGGATGAAAAAAATGAAAATTTTGCTGAAAAGGGGTGAAGAAGCTAAAGTATACCAAATCAAAGTATTTGTGCCAAAACATAGTATTTCTGCCATATTGTGGTATTTGTGCCACAAAAGTTACCACATTACAACTTGAATACGGATTAAAGATGAAAGAAACTGGCAACAAATTCCTCCACTACAAACCAGTCTGATACCACTTCTTTGCAGCGTTCACGTTTACTAAGGCACTACCCAAAAGGCGCCACAAGAGGGCACTCCAACACAAGAGATGACCTATGTACACTGATGCACTTAGTAACAGTCAGCCTCCTTGAATTGGCAGAAATACTGTGATTTAGTAGTAATACTATAACATAACAGATATACTGTGATGTTGCAGACATAGTATGTTTTTGCACTACTCATTTGTAGTGAAAAAATTAGCAATATAAATTACAGGTCTGTGAAAGTGTATAAATTTGTAGTGAAAAAAAATGTTGACCAAGGTGGGATTGAACCCACGACCTTTGAGCTGCAGAGCCGTGTCATTACTGATTGCGCCACCTGGAAAGAGGGCGGGCAGCTGAAAAACAAATACATCAGCAATCAGAAATAAAAAAAAGCTGGGATTTGTGCTGAAAAGGGTGAAAAAACTCAATTCTGCTGAAACGGGGTGAAGAAGAGGTGTTGGACTGTTGAGAAGAGTTAAATAAGTTGAACAGATATGTTTGGGTACAGATACTATGATTTGGTAATAATACTGTGTTTTAGCACAACTCCTGAGATTTGATTGAAATAATATGATTTAGAAGAAATATTATGACTTTGTACAAATACAATGTTTTGGCACAAATACCATGATATGGCAAAAATACTATGATTTAGCAGAAATACTATGATTGAGCAGAAGTACTAAGATGTAGTAAAAGTACTTTGATTTAACAGAAATGAAATTATGGAGGAGTAATACTTTAAAATGGGAAAAATATTGATACACACACAGATACACAGAGCCTAAAGGGAACAGTATTTGTGCCATGGAGTGTTAAGAAGAATCTGAGGTCCATATTAGAAAAGCTGCTAAAATCATAAAAGTTTGCAGAATTGTAATAAATGATGAATATGAATTACTTGTCTGTGATAGTGTATTAATTTGTAGGGAAAAAAAAATGTTGACCAAGGTGGAATTGAACCCGTGATCTTTAGGCTGCCGACCGGCGTCATTACCAACTGTGCCACTGGGAAACAGAGCAGCGGTTTGGAAAACGGGAGATGAACTGTCAGATTTAGATCGCGATGAGGCGTAAAAACGCCGATTTTGGAGTTACAAAACGTCATGTAACTCCAAAACTAGGTGGGATAAACACAATTCTTGTACTGGGTCAATCAGCAGACTTTGCTGAACTTTCACTGCGATTTTCATTGCTCCTTTTACCTCCGTCACGGAGATATGATGAGAGAAGAAACGGCTTCATTTTCAGAGTTTGAAAAGTGAGAGGAGGACAGATTTCCACCCCTCAAACAAACGTAATTTATGGCTTAACAGTAAGATGACTGTAAAAACTGCTCTATGATTTACATGAAATACTTTGATTTAGAAGAAATTCTATAATCTAGCAAAAAGCACTACAGCATAGCAGAAGTTATATCACTGAGCAGATTTACTAGGATTTAGCACAAACACTATGATTTGGCTCAAAAATCTTTATTTTGCAGTTATATTATGATTTGGCAGAAATACTATGAGCAGTAATAATATAACAGTACATAATACTGTTATTTTGTGGAAATACAATGCTTTATCACAAATACCATGATATGGCAAAAATACTATGATTCAGCAGAAATACTATGATTGAGCAGAAGTACTAAGATGTAGTAAAAGTACTTTGATTTAACAGAAATGCAATTATGGAGGAGTAATACTTTAAAATGGGAAAAATATTGATACACACAGATACACAGAGCCTAAAGGGAACAGTATTTGTGCCATGGAGTGTTAAGAAGAATCTGAGGTCCATATTAGAAAAGCTGCTAAAATCATAAAAGTTTGCAGAATTGTAATAAATGATGAATATGAATTACTTGTCTGTGATAGTGTATTAATTTCTAGGGAAAAAAAAAGATGTTGACCAAGGTGGTATTGAACCCGTGATCTTTAGGTTGCCGGCGGCATCATTACCAACTGTGCCACTGGGAAACAGTGCAGCGGTTTGGAAAACGGGAGATGTACTGTCAGATTTAGATCGCGGTGAGAGGCGTAAAACGCCGATTTTGGAGTTACAAAACGTCATGTAACTCTAAAACTAGGTGGGATAAACACACAATTCTTGTACTGGGTGAATCAGCAGACTTTGCTGAACTTTCACGGCGATTTTCATTGCTCCTTTTACCTCCGTCACGGAGATATGATGAGAGAAGAAACGGCTTCATTTTCAGAGTTTGAAAAGTGAGAGGAGGACAGATTTCCACCCTCAAACGAACGTAATTTATGGCTTAACAGTAAGATGACTGTAAAAACTGCTCTATGATTTACATGAAATACTTTGATTTAGAAGAAATTCTACAATCTAGCAAAAAGCACTACAGCATAGCAGAAGTTATATCACTGAGCAGATTTACTAGGATTTAGCACAAACACTATGATTTGGCTCAAAAATCTTTATTTTGCAGTTATATTATGATTTGGCAGAAATACTATGAGCAGTAATAATATAACAGTACATAATACTGTTATTTTGTGGAAATACAATGCTTTATCACAAATACCATGATATGGCAAAAATACTATGATTCAGCAGAAATACTATGATTGAGCAGAAGTACTAAGATGTAGTAAAAGTACTTTGATTTAGCACAAATACTATTATGGAGGAGTAATACTTTAACATGGGAGAAATATTGATACACACACACACACACAGAGCAAAGAGTGCAGAGGCTGTTGAGAGTCTGGGCTTGGTATATCTAGGTCAGCTAAATTGGCTGCACCTGCTGTAATCAGCACTTACACAGACAGACACAGAGAGAGCTATGGGTTTTCTTCAGTGTATTTCTCATTCAGGACTCCCCTCGAACAAATGGCCATAATTTCCTAACCGTGGGGCTAGAATGCTCATTCTAACACCGTTTTGTTCAGAAGAGATGGGGAATCTGCAGGTCTTCATAATTCAGCGATAAAATATAAATTATTGAAGATATATGACTTGTAATACACTGTAACTGAGTAGAGGCAAAGCAAAACTGCCTTGACTTGCCCTCAAACAATGCTTTCTAACTCTAAATCTATTTGGAGTATCGATATCATTCTTTCACTGTAAGAGACAGCAGGTTTTGGCGAACAATCATGGAAATTTTCAGGTCTCTGTGGAAATCCATCAAAAGATATGACGAGAGAAAAAAGTGCCTCATTTCCAGAGTTTGAAATCTGAAGACATCTGAGCGAGGGACGAATTTCCTACCCTCAAACAAACCCAATTCATGGCCAAATGGTAATAGGTGAGAAAGAAATTCTTGAATTGTGAGCGTCAGGAGTGTCTGAAGATATACCGGGACAAGCCTCATGTCTTAACTTCGCTTCGTTAAGGAGATATGACGATTCGAATATGCCTCTCATTACAGAAATCAGCGGTGATTTTGAACAAACTCTCCATTGACTTTCTATGGAGAGTTTTCAGACTTTGTGTTGGTCTGAGGAGATTTGCCAAAATTCTATAAATCTCACAACCATGATAGTGACATTTTCTGAAAGCCAGCAAAAATACCTACGTTTTGATGTATAATTTGTGGAGTTTAGTGAAAATTGAGCAAGTAGCAAGAAGTTGTTCGGACATGAAGAGAAGACTGCATGAATCCTACAGTGGCACACTGAAAGCCAAGTGCATAGCAACCATAACAACGCATGTATTTTCTGAAAAATCACAATTTTGCAACTCAAAACTTTAAGAGGATAAAAATAAAACGGTAAAAGATTTGAAAAAAGCTGATTTATTCCTGAATAGCCCAATAATTTGAGAACATTTTAAAGTTTGAATGGTTGTTCTACGTGAAAATATGACAAAGTAGTTAAGTTTCAAAAACAAGCAAGTTTTAGCAGAATTGCGGAAGTTTCCCATTCATTTCAATGGGACAAATTAAAGGAAAAAAGCTTAATATTTTAAAAAGTATAACAGTATAAAATACCAAAAGATATAGCCATCATTAGCAGAAATAGCAGAATAGTTTAAAATTTGAACGGTGAAAATCGGCTGAAAATTGTGGAAGTAGATCCACGGCGAAAAGTGTACGGAAGTCCTAAGAATAATAATAAAGAATAAAGAGAAACAGGAACTCAATAGTGTGGATGCCTCCAGCATCCACACAACAACGCATGTATTTTGTGAAAAATCACAATTTTGCAACTCAAAACTTTAAGAGGCATAAAAGTAAAGCGGTAAAAGATTTGAAAAAGCTGATTTATTCCTGAATAGCCCAATAATTTGAGAACATTTTAAAGTTTGAATGGTTGTTCTACGTGAAAGTAGGAAAAAGTAGTTAAGTTTCAAAAACAAGCAAGTTTTAGCAGAATTTTGGAAGTTTCCCATTCATTTCAATGGGACAAAAATAAGCACAAAAAGCTTAATATTTTAAAAAGTATAATATTATAAAATACCAAAAGATATAGCCATCATTAGCAGAAATAGCAGAATAGTTTAAAATTTGAGCGGTGAAAATCGGCTGAAAATTGTGGAAGTAGATCCACGGCGAAAAGTGTCTGGAAGTCCTAAGAATAATAATAAAGAATAAAGAGAAACAGGAACTCAATAGTGTGGATGCCTCCAGCATCCACACAATAAAGAAAACAGGAACTCAATAGTGTGGATGCCTCCAGCATCCACACAATAAAAAACTAGAAAATTTGCATTTCCTGCGAAAATGCAGTGTGGATGCTGGAACGCTGAAGCTGTCTGCTGAAACTAGCTGAAAAAGCTGAAAAGTTGCAGAAATTGTAAAAACTTTGCAGAAGCAAAGGAACTTTGCTAAAATGTAGTAACTTAGCAGAACTGCAATATCTTAGAGGAAACATAATACTTGGCAGAAATACAATAGCATAGCAGAACTTAGCAGAAATATTGTAACTTACCAGAAACACGATAACTTCTCAAAAATACAAGAATTTAGGAGAAATAGTATAAGATAACAGAAAGAATATATTTAGCCAAACATTCTTAAAAATTACAGAAATACTATGATTTAGAGAAACAGTACAACATAGCAAAAATGCTGTAATTTGACAGAAATACTACATTTGGCAGAAATACTATGTTTCAGCACAAATACACTGGTTTAGCACAAATATTTTAACATAGCAGAAATACAATTATATAGCAGAAATGCTATATTTAGAAAGAAAAACATAATATAGCAGAAATACTATGATTTAGCAGAAATACTGTAATCAGCACATATACTGTAACATGACATAAATTCCTCCACTTAGTAGTAATACTATAACATAACACAAATGTTATGATTTGGCACAAAAAACCATAATTTGGCAAAATACTATGATTTAGCAGAAATACTATGATTGAGCAGAAGTACTAAGATGTAGTAAAAGTACTTTGATTTAAGAGAAATACAATTATGGAGGAGTAATACTTTAAAGTGGGAGAAATATTGATACACACACACATACACAGAGCCTAAAGGGAACAGTATTTGTGCCATGGAGTGTTAAGAAGAAACTGAGGTCCATATTAGAAAAGCTGGTAAAAAGTTTTCAGAATTGTAATAAATGATGAATATGAATTAGTGGTCTGTGATAGTGTATTAATTTGTAGGGCAAAAAAGATGTTAACCAAGGTGGAC